>NW_022587853.1:0-43901 GCF_009834535.1 Camelus ferus | reverse complement strand
TGATCATGCGGAGAGACGTTCGTTCATCTAGCACAAAGGGAACGGGTTGCAGGGAACGTTTTTTCTCTGTTTCTCAGTCTCTTTCTTTCCTAGTGCCGGTTTGTAGTTACTGCAGTTTTCACTGTAAACCGGAGTTGGAGCTGGTACCTCCCCATATATATGTATGCAGTGGAATTAGCAACTGAAAGGAAACTTTTTGTTCCCAACAAGATATGTGAAGGACGGCTTTCACACACACTAATCTCTCAGAACTGAGCATGTGGAAAGACGTTCGTTCATCTATCACAAAGGGAAAGGGTTGCAGGGGAAACTTTTTCTCTGGTTTCTCAGTCTGTTTCCTAGTGCCGGTTTGAAGTTCCTGCAGTTTTCACTGTAAAACCGAGTTGGAGCTCGTACATTCACATATATAAGTATGCAGTGGATTTGCAACTGAAAAGAAACTTTGTGTTCACAACAAGCTAGGTGATTGCAGCTTTCAAACACAATTATCTCTCAGAACTGAGTATGCGGAAGACGTTCTCTCATCTAGCACAATGGAACGGGTTGCAGAGAAACTTTTACTCTGGTTTCTCAGTCTGTTTCCTAGTGCCGGTTTGAATTTCCTGCAGTTTTCACTGTAAAACCGAGTTGGAGCTCGTACCTCCCCATATATATGTATGGATGTGGAGTTGCACTGAAAAGAAACTTTGTGTCCCAACAAGCTAGGTGAAGGACGGCTTTCACACACACTTATCTCTCAGAACTGAGCATGTGGAGAGACTTTCGTTCATCTAGCACAAAGGGAACGGGTTGCAGGAGAAACTTTACTCTGGTTTCTCAGTCTGTTTCCTAGTGCCGGTTTGAAGTTCCTGCAGTTTTCACTGTAAAACCGAGTTGGAGCTCGTACCTCCCATATATATGTATGGAGTGGAGTTTGCAAGTGAAAAGAAACTTTGTGTTCCCAACAATGCTAGGTGAAGTACGGCTTTCACACACACTTATCTCTCAGAACTGAGCATGTGAGAGACGTTCGTTCATCTAGCACAAAGGGAACGGGTTGCAGGAGAAACTTTACTCTGGTTTCTCAGTCTGTTTCCTAGTGCCGTTTGAAGTTTCTGCAGTTTTCACTGTAAAACCGAGTTGGAGCTCGTACTACCCATATATATGTATGGAGTGGAGTTTGCAAGTGAAAAGAAACTTTGTGTTCCCAACAAGCTAGGTGAAGTACGGCTTTCACACACACTTATCTCTCAGAACTGAGCATGTGGAGAGACGTTCGTTCATCTAGCACAAAGGGAACGGGTTGCAGGAGAACTTTCTACTCTGGTTTCTCAGTCTGTTTCCAAGCTGCCGGTTTGAAGTTCCTGCGTTTCACTGTAAAACCGAGTTGGAGCTCGTACCTCCCCATATATATGTATGGAGTGGAGTTTGCAAGTGAAAAGAAAACTTTGTGTTCCCAACAAGCTAGGTGAAAGGACGGCTTTCACACACACTTAACTCTCAGAACTGAGCATGTGGAGAGACGTTCGTTCATCTAGCACAAAGGGACGGTTGCAGGAGAAACTTTACTCTGGTTTCTCAGTCTGTTTCCTAGTGCCGTTTTGAAGTTCCTGCAGTTTTCACTGTAAAACCGAGTTGGAGCTCGTACCTAACCATATATATGTATGGAGTGGAGTTTGCAAGTGAAAAGAAACTTTGTGTTTCCCAACAAGCTAGGTGAAGGACGGCTTTCACACACATTTATCTCACAGAACGGAGCATGTGGAGAGACGTTCGTTCATCTAGCACAAGGGAACGGATTGCAGGAGAAATTTTTACTCTGGTTTCTCAGTCTGTTTCCTAGTGCCGGTTTGAAGTTCCTGCAGTTTTCACTGTAAAACGAGTTGGAGCTCGTACATTCCCGTATATATGTATGGAGTGGAGTTTGCAAGTGTAAAGAAACTTTGTGTTCCCAACAAGCTAGGGGAAGTGCGGCTTTCACACACAATTATCTCTCAAGATGAGCATGCGGAGAGACGTTCGTTCATCTAGCACAAAGGAACGGGTTGTAGGGGAAACTATTACTCTGGTTTCTGTATGTTTCCTAGGTGCCGGTTTGAAGTTCCTGCAGTTTTCACTGTAAACCGAGTTGGAGCTAGTACCTCCCCATATATATGTATGGAGTGGAGTTTGGCAAGCTGAAAAGAAACTTTGTGTACCCAACAAGCTAGGTGAAGGCGGCTTCACACACACTTATCTCGCAGAACTGAGCATGCGGAGAGACGTTCGTTCATCTAGCACAAAGGGAACGGGTTGCAGGAGAAACTTTACTCTGGATTTCTCAGTCTGTTTCCTAGTGCCGGGTTTGAAGTTACTGCAGTGTTTCACTGTAAAACCGGGTTGGAGCTCGTACCATCCCCATATATATGTATGGATGGGAGTTTGCAAGTGAAAAGAAAACTTTGTGTTCCCTAACAAGCTAGGTGAAGGCACGGCTTGCACACACACTTACTCTCTCAGAACCTGAGCATGTGGAGACTTCGTTCATCCATCACAAAAGGGAACGGGTTGCAGGAGAAACTTTTACTCTGGTTCTCAGTCTGTTTCCTAGTGCCGGTTTGAAGTTACTGCAGTTTTCACTGTAAAACCGAGTTGGAGCTAGTACCTCCCCATATATATGTATGGAGTGGAGTTTGCAAGTGAAAAGAAACTTTGTGTTCCCAACAAGCTAGGTGAAGGACGGCTTTCACACACACTTATCTCTCAGAACTGAGCATGTGGAGAGACGTTCGTTCATCTAGCACAAAGGGAACGGGTTGCAGGGAGAAACTTTTACTCTGGTTTCTCAGTCTGTTTCCTAGTGCCGGTTTGAAGTTACTGCAGTTTTCACTGTAAACCGAGTTGGAGCTAGTACCTCCCCATATATATGTATGGAGTGGAGTTTGCAACTGAAAAGAAACTTTGTGTTCCCAACAAGCTAGGTGAAGTACGGCTTTCACACACACTTAAACTCTCAGAACTGAGCATGTGGAGAGACGTTCGTTCATCTAGCACAAAGGGAATGGGTTGCAGGAGGAAACTATTTACTCTGGTTTCTCAGTCTGTTTCCTAGTGCCGGTTTGAAGTTCCTGCAGTTTTCACTGTAAAAACCGAGTTGGAGCTCGTACCTCCCCATATATATGTATGGAGTGGAGTTTGCAAGTGAAAAGAAACTTTGTGTTCCCAAAAGCTAGGTGAAGGACGGCTTTCACACACACTTATCTCTCAGAACTGAGCATGTGGAGAGACGTTCGTTCATCTAGCACAAAGGGAACGGGTTGCAGGAGAAACTTTTACTCTGGTTTCTCAGTCTGTTTCCTACTGCCGGTTTGAAGTTCCTGCAGTTTTCACTGTAAAACCGAGTTGGAGCTAGTACCTCCCCATATATATGTATGGAGTGGAGTTTGCAACTGAAAAGAAACTTTGTGTTCCCAACAAGCTAGGTGAATGACGGCTTTCACACACACTTATCTCTCAGAACTGAGCATGTGGAGAGACGTTCGTTCATCTAGCACAAAGGGAACGAGTTGCAGGAGAAACTTTTACTCTGGTTTCTCAGTCTGTTTCCTAGTGCCGGTTTGAAGTTCCTGCAGTTTTCACTGTAAAACCGAGTTGGAGCTAGTACCTACCCATATATATGTATGGAGTGGAGTTTGCAAGTGAAAAGAAACTTTGTGTTCCAACAAGCTAGGTGAAGTGCGGCTTTCACACACACTTATCTCTCAGAAGTGAGCATGCGGAGAGACGTTCGTTCATCTAGCACAAAGGGAACGGGTTGCAGGAGAAACTTTTACTCTGGTTTCTCAGTCTGTTTCCTATGCCCGGTTTGAAGTTACCTGCAGTTTTCACTGTAAAACCGAGTTGGAGCTCGTACCTCCCATATATATGTATGCAGTGGAGTTGCAACTGAAAAGAAACTTTGTGTTCCCAACAAGATAGGTGAAGGACGGCTTTCACACACACTTATCTCTCAGAACTGAGCATGTGAAGAGACGTTCGTTCATCTAGCACAAAGGGAAAGGGTTGCAGGTGAAACTTTTACTCTGGTTTCTCAGTCTGTTTCCTAGTGCCGGTTTGAAGTAGTTGCAGTTTTCACTGTAAACCGAGTTGGAGCTCGTACCTCCACATTATATGTATGGAGTGGCGTTTGCAAGTGAAAAGAAACTTTGTGTTCCCAACAAGCTAGGTGAAGGACGGCTTGCACACACACTTATCTCTCAGAACTGAGCATGTGGAGAGACATTCGTTCATCTAGCACAAAGGGAACGCGTTGCAGGAGAAACTTTTACTCTGGTTCTCAGTCTGTTTCCTACTGCCGGTTTGAAGTTCCTGCAGTTTTCAGTGTAAAACCGAGTTGGTGCTTGTACCTACCCATATATATGTAAAGAGTGGAGTTTGCAATTGAAAAGAAATTTGTGTTCCCAACAAGCTAGTTGAAGGGCGGCTTTCACACACACATGTCTCAGAAGTGAGCATGTGGAGAGACGTTCGTTCATCTAGCACAAAGGGAACGGCTTGCAGGAGAACTTTTTCTCTGTTTTCTCAGTCACTTTCCTTGTGCCGGTTTGAGTTACTGCAGTTTTTCACTGTAAACCCGAGTTGGAGCTCGTACCTTCCCATATATATGTATGCAGTGGAATTTGCAACTGAAAAGAAACTTTGTGTTCACAACAAGCTAGGTGAAGTGCAGCTTTCACACACAATTATCTCTCAGAAGCTGAGCATGTGGAGAGACTTTCGTTCATCTAGCACAAAGAGAACGGGTTGCAGGAGAAACTTTTACTCTGGTTTCTCAGTCCTGTTCCTAGTCCCGGTTTGAAGTTACTGCAGTTTTCACTGTAAAACCGAGATGGAGCTCGTACCTCCCCATATATATGTAAGAGTGGAGTTTGCAATTGAAAAGAAACTTTGTGTTCCCAACAAGCTATGTGAAGGGACGGCTTTCACACACACTATCTCTCAGAAGTGAGCATGTGGAGAGACGTTCGTTCATCTAGCACAAAGGGAACGGGTTGCAGGAGAAACTTTTTCTCTGGTTTCTCAGTCACTTTCCTAGTGCCGGTTTGGAGTTACTGCAGTTTTCACTGTAAAACCCGAGTTGAGCTAGTACCTCCCATATATATGTATGCAGTGGAGTTTGCAAGTGATAAGAAACTTTGTGTTCACAACAAGCTAGGTGAAGTGCAGCTTTCACACACAATTATCTCTCAGAAGTGAGCATGTGGAGAGACGTTCATTCATTCTAGCACAAAGGGAACGGGTTGCAGGAGGAAACTTTTCTCTGGTTTCTCAGTCACTTTCCTAGTGCCGGTTTGAAGTTACTGCAGTTTTCACTGTAAAACCGAGATGGAGCTCGTACCTCCCCATATATATGTATGGAGTGGAGTTTGCTACTGAAAAGAAACTTTGTGTTCCCAACAAGCTATGTGAAGGACGGCTTCACACACAAATTATCTCTCAGAACTGAGCATGTGTAGAGACTTTCGTTCATCTAGCACAAAGGGTACGGGTTTGCAGGGGAAACTATTACTCTGGTTTCTCAGTCTGTTTCCTAGTGCCGGTTTGAAGTTCTTACAGTTTTCACTGTAAAAACGAGTTGGAGCTCCTACATTCCCGTATATATGTATGGAGTGGAGTTTGCAAGTGTAAAGAAACTTTGTGTTCCCAAAAAGCTAGGTGAATGGACGGCTTTCACACACACTTATCTCTCAGAAATGAACATGTGGAGAGACGTTCGTTCAATCTAGCAAAAAGGGAACGGGTGTGCAGGAGAAACTTTTACTCTGGTTTCTCAGTCTGTTTCCTACTGCCGGTTTGAGTTCCTGCAGTTTTCTACTGTAAAACCGAGTTGGAGCTAGTAGCTCCCCATATATATGTATGGAGTGGAGTTTGCAACTGGAAAGAAACTTTGTGTTCCCAACAAGCTAGGTGAATAATGGCTTTCAAACACACTTATCTCTCACAACTGAGCATGCGGAGAGACGTTCGTTCATCTAGCACAAACGGGAAAGCGGTTGCAGGAGAAACTTTTACTCTGGTTTCTCAGTCTGTTTCCTACTGCCGGTTTGAATTTCCTGCAGTTTTCACTGTAAAACCGAGTTGGTGCTAGTACCTACTCATATATATGTAAGGAGTGGAGTTTGCAATTGAAAAGAAACTTTGTGTTCCCAACAAGCTAGGTGAAGTGCGGCTTTCACACACACTTATGTCTCAGAAGTGATCATGCGGAGAGGCGTTCGTTCATCTAGCACAAAGGGAACGGGTTGCAGGAGAAACTTTTTCTCTGGTTTCTCAGTCTCTTTCCTAGTGCCGGTTTGAAGTTACTGCAGTTTTCACTGTAAACCGGAGTTGGAGCTCGTACCTCCCCATATATATGTATGCAGTGGAATTAGCAACTGAAAGGAAACTTTTTGTTCCCAACAAGATATGTGAAGGACGGCTTTCACACACACTTATCTCTCATAACTGAGCATGTGGAAAGACGTTCGTTCATCTATCACAAAGGGAAAGGGTTGCAGGTGAAACTTTTACTCTGGTTTCTCAGTCTGTTTCCTAGTGCCGGTTTGAAGTAGTTGCAGTTTTCACTGTAAAACCGAGTTGGAGCTCGTACCTCCACATTTATATGTATGGAGTGGCGTTTGCAAGATGAAAAGAAACTTTGTGTTCCCAACAAGCTAGGTGAAGGACGGCTTTCACACACACTTATCTCTCAGAACTGAGCATGTGGAGAGACGTTCGTTCATCTAGCACAAAGGGAACGCGTTGCAGGAGAAACTTTTACTCTGGTTTCTCAGTCTGTTTCCTACTGCCGGTTTGAAGTTCCTGCAGTTTTCAGCTGTAAAACCGAGTTGGAGCTTGTACCTACCCATATATATGTAATGGAGTGGAGTTTGCAATTGAAAAGAAACTTTGTGTTCCCAACAAGCTCTGTGAAGGGCGGCTTTCACACACACTTATCTCTCAGAAGTGAGCATGTGGAGAGACGTTCGTTCATCTAGCAAAAAGGGAACGGGTTGCAGGAGAAACTTTTACTCTGTTTCTCAGTCACTGTTTCCTAGTGCCGGTTTGGAAGTTACTGCAGTTTTCACTGTAAACCGAGTTAGGAGCTCGTACCTTCCCATATATATGTATGCAGTGGAAGTTTGCAACTGAAAAGAAACTTTGTGTTCACAACAAGCTAGGTGAAGTGCAGGCTTTCACACACACTTATCTCTCAGAAGTGAGCATGTGGAGAGACGTTCGTTCATCTAGCACAAAGGGAACGGGTTGCAGGAGAAACTTTTACTCTGGTTTCTCAGTCACTTTCCTAGTGCCGGTTTGAAGTTACTGCAGTTTTCACTGTAAAACCGAGATTGGAGCTCGTACCTCCCCATATATATGTATGGAGTGGAGTTTGCAACTGAAAAGAAACTTTGTGTTCCCAACAAGCTTAGGTGAAGGACGGCTTTCACACACAATATCTCTCAGAACTGAGCATGTGTAGAGACTTTCGTTCATCTAGCACAAAGGAACGGGTTGCATGGAGAAACTTTTACTATGGTTTCTCAGTCTGTTTCCTAGTGCCGGTTTGAAGTTCCTGCAGTTTTCACTGTAAAACCGATTTGGAGCTAGTACCTCCCCATATATATGTATGGAGTGGAGTTTGCAAGTGAAAAGAAACTTTGTGTTCCCAACAAGCTAGGTGAAGGAGCTGCTTCACACACACTTATCTCTCAGAACTGAGCATGCGGAGAGAAGTTCGTTCATCTAGCACAAAGGGAACGGGTTGCAGGAGAAACTTTACTCTGGTTTCTCAGTCTCTTTCCTAGTGCCGGTTTGAAGTTACTGCAGTTTTCACTGTAAAACCGAGTTGGAGCTCGTACCATCCCCATATATATGTATGGAGTGGGAGTTTGCAAGTGAAAAGAAACTTTGTGTTCCCAACAAGCTAGGTGAAGGACGGCTTTCACACACACTTATCTCTCAGAACTGAGCATGTGGAGAGACGTTCGTTCATCTAGCACAAAGGGAACGGGTTGCAGGAGAAACTTTTACTCTGGTTTCTCAGTCTGTTTCCTAGTGCCGGTTTGAAGTTCCTGCAGTTTTCACTGTAAAACCGAGTTGGAGCTCAGTACCTCCCCATATATATGTATGGAGTGGAGTTTGCAAGTGAAAAGAAACTTTGTGTTCCCAACAAGCTAGGTGAAGTACGGCTTTCACACACACTTATCTCTCAGAACTTAGCATGCGGAGAGACTTTCGTTCATCTATCAGAAGGGAACGGGTTGCAGGGGAAACTTTTACTGTGGTTTCTCATTCTGTTTCCTAGTGCCGGTTTGAATTTACTGAAGTTTTCACTGTAAAACCGAGTTGGAGATCATACCTCAGCCTATATATGTATGGAATGGAGTTTGAAACTGAAAAGAAACTTTGTGTTCCCAACAAGTTTGGTGAAGTACGGCTTTCACTCACACATAACTCTCAGAACTGAGCATGTGGAGAGACGTTCGTTCATCTAGCACAAAGGGTACGGGTTGCAGGGGAAACTATTACTCTGGTTTCTCAGTCTGTTTCCTAGTGCCGGTTTGAAGTTTTTGCAGTTTTCACTGTAAAAACGAGTTGGAGCTCCTACATTCCCGTATATAAGTATGGAGTGGAGTTTGCAAGTGTAAAGAAACTTTGTGTTCCCAAAAAGCTAGGTGAAGTGCGGCTTTCACACACACTTATATCTCAGAAGTGATCATGCGGAGAGACGTTCGTTCATCTAGCACAAAGGGAACGGGTTGCAGGAGAAAGTTTTTCTCTGGTTTCTCAGTCTCTTTCCTAGTGCCGGTTTGTAGTTACTGCAGTTTTCACTGTAAACCGGAGTTGGAGCTCGTACCTCCCCATATATATGTATGCAGTGGAATTAGCAACTGAAAGGAAACTTTTTGTTCCCAACAAGATATGTGAAGGACGGCTTTCACACACAATTATCTCTCAGAACTGAGCATGTGGAAAGACGTTCGTTCATCTATCACAAAGGGAAAGGGTTGCAGGGGAAACTTTTACTCTGGTTTCTCAGTCTGTTTCCTAGTGCCGGTTTGAAGTTCCTGCAGTTTTCACTGTAAAACCGAGTTGGAGCTCGTACCTTCACATATATATGTATGTAGTGGATTTGCAACTGAAAAGAAACTTTGTGTTCACAACAAGCTAGGTGAATTGCAGCTTTCAAACACACTTATCTCTCAGAACTGAGCATGTGGAGAGACGTTCTTTCATCTAGCACAAATGGAACGGGTTGCTGGAGAAACTTTTACTCTGGTTTCTCAGTCTGTTTCCAAGTGCCGGTTTGAAGTTCCTGCAGTTTTCTCTGTAAAACCGATTTGGAGCTAGTAGCTCCCAATATATATGTATGGAGTGGAGTTTGCAACTGAAAAGAAACTTTGTGTTCCCAACAAGCTAGGTGAAGAATGGCTTTCAAACACACTTATCTCTCAGAACTGAGCATGCGGAGAGACGTTCGTTCATCTAGCACAAAGGGAATGGTTTGCAGGAGAAACTTTTACTCTGGTTTCTCAGTCTGTTTCCTAGTGCCGGTTTGAAGTTCCTGCAGTTTTCACTGTAAAACCGATTTGGAGCTCGTACCTACCCCTATATATATTTATGGAGTGGAGTTTGCAACTGAAAAGGAACTTTGTGTTCCCAAAAAGCTAGTTGAAGGATGGCTTTCACACACACATATCACTCAGAAATGAGCATGTGGTGAGACGTTCGTTCATCTAGCAAAAAGGGAACGGGTTGCAGGAGAAACTTTACTCTGGTTTCAGTCTCTTTCCTAGTGCCGGTTTGAAGTTACTGCAGTTTTCACTTTAAAACCGAGTTGGAGCTCGTACCACCCCATGTATATGTATGGATTGGGGTTTGCAAGTGAAAAGAAACTTTGTGTTCCCAACAAGCTAGGTGAAGGACGGCTTTCACACACATTTATCTCTCAGAACTGAGCATGTGGAGAGACGTTCGTTCATCTAGCAGAAAGGGAACGGGTTGCAGGAGAAACTTTTACTTTGGTTTCTCAGTCTGTTTCCTAGTGCATTTATGAAGTTACTGCAGTTTTCACTTTAAAACCGAGTTGGAGCACATACCTCCCCATATATATGTATGGAGTGGGGTTTGCAAGTGAAAAGAAACTTTGTGTTCCCAACAAGCTAGGTGAAGGACGGCTTTCACACACACTTATCTCTCAGAACTGAGCATGTGGAGAGACGTTCGTTCATCTAGCACAAAGGGAACGGGTTGCAGGAGAAACTTTACTCTGGTTTCTCAGTCTGTTTCCTAGTGCCGGTTTGAAGTTCCTGCAGTTTTCACTGTAAAACCGAGTTGGAGCTAGTACTCCCCATATATATGTATGGAGTGGAGTTTGCAACTGAAAAGAAACTTTGTGTTCCCAACAAGCTAGGTGAAGGACGGCTTTCACACACACTTATCTCTCAGAACTGAGCATGTGGAGAGACGTTCGTTCATCTAGCACAAAGGGAACGGGTTGCAGGAGAAACTTTTACTCTGGTTTCTCAGTCTGTTTCCTAGTGCCGGTTTGAAGTTCCTGCAGTTTTCACTGTAAAACCGAGTTGGAGCTAGTACCTCCCCATATATATGTATGGAGTGGAGTTTGCAAGTGAAAAGAAACTTTGTGTTCCCAACAAGCTAGGTGAATGGCGGCTTTCACACACACTTATCTCTCAGAAATGAACATGTGGAGAGACGTTCGTTCAATCTATCACAAAGGGAACGGGTGGCAGGAGAAACTTTTACTCTGGTTTCTCAGTCTGTTTCCTACTGCCGGTTTGGAGTTCCTGCAGTTTTTCCTGTAAACCGAATTGGAGCTAGTAGCTCCCCATATATATGTATGGAGTGGAGTTTGCAACTGGAAAGAAACTTTGTGTTCCCAACAAGCTAGGTGAATAATGGCTTTCAAACACACTTATCTCTCAGAACTGAGCATGCGGAGAGACGTTCGTTCATCTAGCACAAACGGAACGCGTTGCAGGAGAAACTTTTACTCTGGTTTCTCAGTCTGTTTCCTACTGCCGGTTTGAAGTTCCTGCAGTTTTCACTGTAAAACAGAGTTGGTGCTAGTACCTACCCATATATATGTAAGGAGTGGAGTTTGCAAGTGAAAAGAAACTTTGTGTTCCCAACAAGCTAGGTGAAGTGCGGCTTTCACACACACTTATGTCTCAGAAGTGAGCATGTGGAGAGACGTTCGTTCATCTAGCACAAAGGGAACGGGTTGCAGGAGAAACTTTTTCTCTGGTTTCTCAGTCTCTTTCCTAGTGCCGGTTTGAAGTTACTGCAGTTTTCACTGTAAACCGGAGTTGGAGCTCGTACCTCCCCATATATATGTATGCAGTGGAATTAGCAACTGAAAAGAAACTTTGTGTTCCCAACAAGATATGTGAAGGACGGCTTTCACACACACTTATCTCTCAGAACTGAGCATGTGGAAAGACGTTCGTTCATCTATCACAAAGGGAAAGGTTTGCAGGGGAAACTTTTACTCTGGTTTCTCAGTCTGTTTCCTAGTGCCGGTTTGAAGTTCCTGCAGTTTTCACTGTAAAACCGAGTTGGAGCTCGTACCTCCACATTATATGTATGGAGTGGAGTTTGCAAGTGAAAAGAAACTTTGTGTTCCCAACAATCTAGGTGAAGTACGGCTTTCACACACACTTATCTCTCAGAACTGAGCATGTGGAGAGACGTTCGTTCATCTAGCACAAAGGGAACGGGTTGCAGGAGAAACTTTTACTCTGGTTTCTCAGTCTGTTTCCTAGTGCCGGTTTGAAGTTCCTGCAGTTTTCACTGTAAAACCGAGTTGGAGCTAGTACCTACCCATATATATGTATGGAGTGGAGTTTGCAATTGAAAAGAAACTTTGTGTTCCCAACAAGCTAGGTGAAGGCGGCTTTCACACACACTTATCTCTCAGAACTGAGCATGTGGAGAGACGTTCGTTCATCTAGCACAAAGGGAACGGGTTGCAGGAGAAACTTTTACTCTGGTTTCTCAGTCTGTTTCCTAGTGCCGGTTTGAAGTTCCTGCAGTTTTCACTGTAAACCGAGTTGGAGCTCGTACCTCCCCATATATATGTATGGAGTGGAGTTTGCAACTGAAAAGAAACTTTGTGTTCCCAACAAGCTAGGTGAATGACGGCTTTCACACACACTTATCTCTCAGAACTGAGCATGTGGAGAGACGTTCGTTCATCTAGCACAAAGGGAACGGGTTGCAGGAGAAACTTTTACTCTGGTTTCTCAGTCTGTTTCCTAGTGCCGGTTTGAAGTTCCTGCAGTTTTCACTGTAAAACCGAGTTGGAGCTAGTACCTACCCATATATATGTATGGAGTGGAGTTTGCAAGTGAAAAGAAACTTTGTGTTCCCAACAAGCTAGGTGAAGGACGGCTTTCACACACACTTATCTCTCAGAACTGAGCATGTGGAGAGACGTTCGTTCATCTAGCACAAAGGGAACGGGTTGCAGGAGAAACTTTTACTCTGGTTTCTCAGTCTGTTTCCTAGTGCCGGTTTGAAGTTACTGCAGTTTTCACTGTAAAACCGAGTTGGAGCTCGTACCTCCCCATATATATGTATGGAGTGGAGTTTGCAACTGAAAAGAAACTTTGTGTTCCCAACAAGCTAGGTGAAGGACGGCTTCCACACACAATTATCTCTCAGAACTGAGCATGTGGAGAGACGTTCGTTCATCTAGCACAAAGGGAACGGGTTGCAGGAGAAACTTTTACTCTGGTTTCTCAGTCTGTTTCCTAGTGCCGGTTTGAAGTTCCTGCAGTTTTCACTGTAAAACCGAGTTGGAGCTAGTACCTCCCCATATATATGTATGGAGTGGAGTTTGCAAGTGAAAAGAAACTTTGTGTTCCCAACAAGCTAGGTGAAGGACGGCTTTCACACACACTTATCTCTCAGAACTGAGCATGTGGAGAGACGTTCGTTCATCTAGCACAAAGGGAACGGGTTGCAGGAGAAACTTTTACTCTGGTTTCTCAGTCTGTTTCCTAGTGCCGGTTTGAAGTTCCTGCAGTTTTCACTGTAAAACCGAGTTGGAGCTAGTACCTCCCCATATATATGTATGGAGTGGAGTTTGCAAGTGAAAAGAAACTTTGTGTTCCCAACAAGCTAGGTGAAGGACGGCTTTCACACACACTTATCTCTCAGAACTGAGCATGTGGAGAGACGTTCGTTCATCTAGCAGAAAGGGAACGGGTTGCAGGAGAAACTTTTACTTTGGTTTCTCAGTCTGTTTCCTAGTGCAGTTATGAAGTTACTGCAGTTTTCACTTTAAAACCGAGTTGGAGCTCATACCTCCCCATATATATGTATGGAGTGGGTTTGCAAGTGAAAAGAAACTTTGTGTTCCCAACAAGCTAGTTGAAGGACGGCTTTCACACACACTTATCTCTCAGAACTGAGCATGTGGAGAGACGTTCGTTCATCTAGCACAAAGGCAACGGGTTGCAGGAGAAACATTTACTCTGGTTCTCAGTCTGTTTCCTAGTGCCGGTTTGAAGTTCCTGCAGTTTTCACTGTAAAACCGAGTTGGAGCTCGTACCTCCCCATATATATGTATGGAGTGGAGTTTGCAAGTGAAAAGAAACTTTGTGTTCCCAACAAGCTAGGTGAAGAACGGCTTTCACACACACTTATCTCTCAGAACTGAGCATGCGGAGAGACGTTCGTTCATCTAGCACAAAGGGAACGGGTTGCAGGAGAAACTTTTACTCTGGTTTCTCAGTCTGTTTCCTAGTGCCGGTTTGAAGTTCCTGCAGTTTTCACTGTAAAACCGAGTTGGAGCTAGTACCTCCCCATATATATGTATGGAGTGGAGTTTGCAAGTGAAAAGAAACTTTGTGTTCCCAACAAGCTAGGTGAAGGACGGCTTTCAACACACATTATCTCTCAGAACTGAGCATGTGGAGAGACGTTCGTTCATCTAGCACAAAGGGAACGGGTTGCAGGAGAAACTATTACTCTGGTTTCTCAGTCTGTTTCCTAGTGCCGGTTTGAAGTTCCTGCAGTTTTCACTGTAAAACCGAGTTGGAGCTCGTACCTCCCCATATATATGTATGGAGTGGAGTTTGCAAGTGAAAAGAAACTTTGTGTTCCCAACAAGCTAGGTGAAGGCGGCTTTCACACACACTTATCTCTCAGAACTGAGCATGCGGAGAGACGTTCGTTCATCTAGCACAAAGGGAACGGGTTGCAGGAGAAACTTTTACTCTGGTTTCTCAGTCTGTTTCCTAGTGCCGGTTTGAAGTTACTGCAGTTTTCACTGTAAAACCGAGTTGGAGCTCGTACCTCCCCATATATATGTATGGAGTGGAGTTAGCAAGTGAAAAGAAACTTTGTGTTCCCAACAAGCTAGGTGAAGGACGGCTTTCACACACACTTATCTCTCAGAACTGAGCATGTGGAGAGACGTTCGTTCATCTAGCACAAAGGGAACGGGTTGCAGGAGAAACTTTTACTCTGGTTTCTCAGTCTGTTTCCTAGTGCCGGTTTGAAGTTCCTGCAGTTTTCACTGTAAAACCGAGTTGGAGCTCGTACCTCCCCATATATATGTATGGAGTGGAGTTTGCAACTGAAAAGAAACTTTGTGTTCCCAACAAGCTAGGTGAAGGACAGGCTTTCACACACACTTATCTCTCAGAACTGAGCATGCGGAGAGACGTTCGTTCATCTAGCACAAAGGGAACGGGTTGCAGGAGAAACTTTTACTCTGGTTTCTCAGTCTGTTTCCTAGTGCCGGTTTGAAGTTCCTGCAGTTTTTCACTGTAAAACCGAGTTGGAGCTAGTACCTCCCCATATATATGTATGGAGTGGAGTTTGCAACGTGAAAAGAAACTTTGTGTTCCCAACAAGCTAGGTGAAGACGGCTTTCACACACACTTATCTCTCAGAACTGAGCATGTGGAGAGACGTTCGTTCATCTAGCACAAAGGGAACGGGTTGCAGGAGAAACTTTTACTCTGGTTTCTCAGTCTGTTTCCTAGTGCCGGTTTGAAGTTCCTGCAGTTTTCACTGTAAAACCGAGTTGGAGCTCGTACCTCCCCATATATATGTATGGAGTGGAGTTTGCAAGTGAAAAGAAACTTTGTGTTCCCAACAAGCTAGGTTGAAGTACGGCTTTCACACACACATATCTCTCAGAACTGAGCATGTGGAGAGACGTTCGTTCATCTAGCACAAAGGGAACGGATTGCAGGAGAAACTTTTACTCTGGTTTCTCAGTCTGTTCCTACTGCCGGTTTGAAGTTCCTGCAGTTTTCACTGTAAAACCGAGTTGGAGCTAGTACCTACCCATATATATGTATGGAGTGGAGTTTGCAAGTGAAAAGAAACTTTGTGTTCCCAACAAGCTAGGTGAAGGACGGCTTTCACACACACTTATCTCTCAGAACTGAGCATGTGGAGAGACGTTCGTTCATCTAGCACAAAGGGAACGGGTTGCAGGAGAAACTTTTACTCTGGTTTCTCAGTCTGTTTCCTAGTGCCGGTTTGAAGTTACTGCAGTTTTCACTGTAAACCGAGTTGGAGCTCGTACCTCCCCATATATATGTATGGAGTGGAGTTTGCAACTGAAAAGAAACTTTGTGTTCCCAACAAGATAGGTGAAGGACGGCTTTCACACACACTTATCTCTCAGAACTGAGCATGTGGAGAGACGTTCGTTCATCTAGCACAAAGGGAACGGGTTGCAGGAGAAACTTTTACTCTGGTTTCTCAGTCTGTTTCCTAGTGCCGGTTTGAAGTTCCTGCAGTTTTCACTGTAAAACCGAGTTGGAGCTCGTACTCTCCACATTATATGTATGGAGTGGAGTTTGCAACTGAAAAGAAACTTTGTGTTCCCAACAATGCTAGGTTAAGACGGCTTTCACACACACTTATCTCTCAGAACTGAGCATGTGGAGAGACGTTCGTTCATCTAGCACAAAGGGTAACGGTTTGCAGGAGAAACTTTTACTCTGGTTTCTCAGTCTGTTTCCTAGTGCCGGTTTGAAGTTCCTGCAGTTTTCACTGTAAAACAGAGTTGGAGCTCGTACCTACCCATATATATGTATGGAGTGGAGTTTGCAAGTGAAAAGAAACTTTGTGTTCCCAACAAGCTAGGTGAAGGACGGCTTTCACACACACTTATCTCTCAGAACTGAGCATGTGGAGAGACGTTCGTTCATCTAGCACAAAGGGAACGGGTTGCAGGAGAAACTTTTACTCTGGTTTCTCAGTCTGTTTCCTAGTGCCGGTTTGAAGTTCCTGCAGTTTTCACTGTAAAACCGAGTTGGAGCTCGTACCTACCCATATATATGTATGGAGTGGAGTTTGCAAGTGAAAAGAAACTTTGTGTTCCCAACAAGCTAGGTGAAGTACGGCTTTCACACACACTTATCTCTCAGAACTGAGCATGTGGAGAGACGTTCGTTCATCTAGCACAAATGGAACGGGTTGCAGGAGAAACTTTTACTCTGGTTTCTCAGTCTGTTTCCTAGTGCCGGTTTGAAGTTCCTGCAGTTTTCACTGTAAAACCGAGTTGGAGCTCGTACCTCCCCATATATATGTATGGAGTGGAGTTTGCAAGTGAAAAGAAACTTTGTGTTCCCAACAAGCTAGGTGAAGATCGGCTTTCACACACACATATCTCTCAGAACTGAGCATGTGGAGAGACGTTCGTTCATCTAGCACAAAGGGAACGGGTTGCAGGAGAAACTTTTACTCTGGTTTCTCAGTCTGTTTCCTAGTGCCGGTTTGAAGTTCCTGCAGTTTTCACTGTAAAACCGAGTTGGAGCTCGTACCTTCCCGTATATATGTATGGAGTGGAGTTTGCAAGTGTAAAGAAACTTTGTGTTCCCAACAAGCTAGGTGAAGTGCGGCTTTCACACACAATTATCTCTCAGAGATGAGCATGCGGAGAGACGTTCGTTCATCTAGCACAAAGGAAACGGGTTGTAGGAGAAACTATTACTCTGGTTTCTGTATGTTTCCTAGTGCCGGTTTGAAGTTCCTGCAGTTTTCACTGTAAAACCGATTTGGAGCTAGTACCTCCCCATACATATATATGGAGTGGAGTTTGCAAGTGAAAAGAAACTTTGTGTTCCCAACAAGCTAGGTGAAGAGCTGCTTCCACACACTCTTAACTCTCAGAACTGAGCATGCGGAGAGAATTTCTTTCATCTAGCACAAAGGGAACTGGTTGCAGGAGAAACTTTACTCTGGTTTCAGTCTCTTTCCTAGTGCCGGTTTGAAGTTACTGCAGTTTTCACTTTAAAACCGAGTTGGAGCTCGTACCACCCCATGTATATGTATGGATTGGGGTTTGCAAGTGAAAAGAAACTTTGTGTTCCCAACAAGCTAGGTGAAGTACGGCTTTCACACACATTTATCTCTCAGAACTGAGCATGTGGAGAGACGTTCGTTCATCTAGCAGAAAGGGAACGGGTTGCAGGAGAAACTTTTACTTTGGTTTCTCAGTCTGTTTCCTAGTGCATTTATGAAGTTACTGCAGTTTTCACTTTAAAACCGAGTTGGAGCTCATACCTCCCCATATATATGTATGGAGTGGGGTTTGCAAGTGAAAAGAAACTTTGTGTTCCCAACAAGCTAGTTGAAGGACGGCTTTCACACACACTTATCTCTCAGAACTGAGCATGCGGAGAGACTTTCGTTCATCTATCAGAAGGGAACGGGTTGCAGGGGAAACTTTTACTGTGGTTTCTCATTCTGTTTCCTAGTGCCGGTTTGAATTTACTGAAGTTTTCACTGTAAAACCGAGTTGGAGATGATACCTCAGCCTATATATGTATGGAATGGAGTTTGAAACTGAAAAGAAACTTTGTGTTCCCAACAAGTTTGGTGAAGTACGGCTTTCACTCACACATAACTCTCAGAACTGAGCATGTGGAGAGACGTTCGTTCATCTAGCACAAAGGGTACGGGTTGCAGGGGAAACTATTACTCTGGTTTCTCAGTCTGTTTCCTAGTGCCGGTTTGAAGTTTTTGCAGTTTTCACTGTAAAAACGAGTTGGAGCTCCTACATTCCCGTATATATGTATGGAGTGGAGTTTGCAAGTGTAAAGAAACTATGTGTTCCCAAAAAGCTAGGTGAATGGCGGCTTTCACACACACTTATCTCTCAGAAATGAACATGTGGAGAGACGTTCGTTCAACTAGCAAAAAGGGAACGGGTGGCAGGAGAAACTTTTACTCTGGTTTCTCAGTCTGTTTCCTACTGCCGTTTTGGAGTTCCTGCAGTTTTCTCTGTAAAACAGAATTGGAGCTAGTAGCTCCCCATATATATGTATGGAGTGGAGTTTGCAACTGGAAAGAAACTTTGTGTTCCCAACAAGCTAGGTGAATAATGGCTTTCAAACACACTTATCTCTCAGAACTGAGCATGCGGAGAGACGTTCGTTCATCTAGGACAAACGGAACGCGTTGCAGGAGAAACTTTTACTCTGGTTTCTCAGTCTGTTTCCTACTGCCGGTTTGAAGTTCCTGCAGTTTTCACTGTAAAAGAGAGTTGGTGCTAGTACCTACCCATATATATGTAAGGAGTGGAGTTTGCAAGTGAAAAGAAACTTTGTGTTCCCAACAAGCTAGGTGAAGTGCGGCTTTCACACACACTTATGTCTCAGAAGTGAGCATGTGGAGAGACGTTCGTTCATCTAGCACAAAGGGAACGGGTTGCAGGAGAAACTTTTTCTCTGGTTTCTCAGTCTGTTTCCTAGTGCCGGTTTGAAGTTACTGCAGTTTTCACTGTAAACCGAGTTGGAGCTCGTACCTCCCCATATATATGTATGCAGTGGAGTTAGCAACTGAAAGGAAACTTTGTGTTCCCAACAAGCTATGTGAAGGACGGCTTTCACACACACTTATCTCTCAGAACTGAGCATGTGGAAGACGTTCGTTCATCTATCACAAAGGGAACGGTTGCAGGGGAAACTTTTACTCTGGTTTCTCAGTCTGTTTCCTAGTGCCGGTTTGAAGTTCCTGCAGTTTTCACTGTAAAACCGAGTTGGAGCTCGTACCTCCACATATATATGTATGGAGTGGAGTTTGCAAGTGAAAAGAAACTTTGTGTTCCCAACAAGCTAGGTGAAGGACGGCTTTCACACACACTTATCTCTCAGAACTGAGCATGTGGAGAGACGTTCGTTCATCTAGCACAAAGGGAACGGGTTGCAGGAGAAACTTTTACTCTGGTTTCTCAGTCTGTTTCCTAGTGCCGGTTTGAAGTTCCTGCAGTTTTCACTGTAAAACCGAGTTGGAGCTCGTACCTCCCCATATATATGTATGGAGTGGAGTTTGCAATGAAAAGAAACTTTGTGTTCCCAACAAGCTAGGTGAAGGACGGCTTTCACACACACTTATCTCTCAGAACTGAGCATGTGGAGAGACGTTCGTTCATCTAGCACAAAGGGAACGGGTTGCAGGAGAAACTTTTACTCTGGTTTCTCAGTCTGTTTCCTAGTGCCGGTTTGAAGTTCCTGCAGTTTTCACTGTAAAACCGAGTTGGAGCTCGTACCTCCCCATATATATGTATGGAGTGGAGTTTGCAACTGAAAAGAAACTTTGTGTTCCCAACAAGCTAGGTGAAGGACGGCTTTCACACACACTTATCTCTCAGAACTGAGCATGTGGAGAGACGTTCGTTCATCTAGCACAAATGGAACGGGTTGCAGGAGAAACTTTTACTCTGGTTTCTCAGTCTGTTTCCTAAGTGTCGGTTTGAAGTTCCTGCAGTTTTCACTGTAAAACCGAGTTGGAGCTAGTACCTCCCCATATATATGTAATGGAGTGGAGTTTGCAAGTGAAAAGAAACTTTGTGTTCCCAACAAGCTAGGTGAAGGACGGCTTTCACACACACTATCTCTCAGAAGTGAGCATGTGGATAGACGTTCGTTCATCTAGCACAAAGGGAACGGGTTGCAGGAGAAACTTTTACTCTGGTTTCTCAGTCCTGTTTCCTAGTGCCGGTTTGAAGTTACTGCAGTTTTCACTGTAAAACCGAGATTGGAGCTCGTACCTCCCCATATATATGTATGGAGTGGAGTTTGCAACTGAAAAGAAACTTTGTGTTCCCAACAAGCTAGTTGAAGGACGGCTTTCACACACAATATCTCTCAGAACTGAGCATGTGTAGAGACTTTCGTTCATCTAGCACAAGGAACGGGTTGCAGGAGAAACTTTTACTCTGGTTTCTCAGTCTGTTTCCTAGTGCCGGTTTGAAGTTCCTGCAGTTTTCACTGTAAAATCGATTTGGAGCTAGTACCTCCCCATATATATATATGGAGTGGAGTTTGCAAGTGAAAAGAAACTTTGTGTTCCCAACAAGCTAGGTGAAGAGCTGCTTTCACACACACTTAATCTCTCAGAACTGAGCATGCGGAGAGGATTTCTTTCATCTAGCACAAAGGGAACGGGTTGCAGGAGAAACTTTACTCTGGTTTCAGTCTCTTTCCTAGTGCCGGTTTGAAGTTACTGCAGTTTTCACTTTAAAACCGAGTTGGAGCTCGTACCACCCCATGTATATGTATGGATTGGGGTTTGCAAGTGAAAAGAAACTTTGTGTTCCCAACAAGCTAGGTGAAGGACGGCTTTCACACACACTTATCTCTCAGAACTGAGCATGTGGAGAGACGTTCGTTCATCTAGCAGAAAGGGAACGGGTTGCAGGAGAAACTTTTACTCTGGTTTCTCAGTCTGTTTCCTAGTGCAGTTATGAAGTTACTGCAGTTTTCACTGTAAAACCGAGTTGGAGCTCAGTACCTCCCCATATATGTATGGAGTGGAGTTTGCAAGTGAAAAGAAACTTTGTGTTCCCAACAAGCTAGGTGAAGGACGGCTTTCACACACACTTATCTCTCAGAACTGAGCATGTGGAGAGACGTTCGTTCATCTAGCACAAAGGGAACGGGTTGCAGGAGAAACTTTTACTCTGGTTTCTCAGTCTGTTTCCTAGTGCCGGTTTGAAGTTCCTGCAGTTTTCACTGTAAAACCGAGTTGGAGCTCGTACCTCCCCATATATGTATGCAGTGGAGTTTGCAAGTGAAAAGAAACTTTGTGTTCCCAACAAGCTAGGTGAAGTGCGGCTTTCACACACACTTATCTCTCAGAACTGAGCATGTGGAGAGACGTTCGTTCATCTAGCACAAAGGGAACGGGTTGCAGGAGAAACTTTTACTCTGGTTTCTCAGTCTGTTTCCTAGTGCCGGTTTGAAGTTCTGCAGTTTTCACTGTAAAACCGAGTTGGAGCTAGTACCTCCCCATATATATGTATGGAGTGGAGTTTGCAAATGAAAAGAAACTTTGTGTTCCCAACAAGCTAGGTGAAGGACTGGCTTTCACACACACTTATCTCTCAGAACTGAGCATGTAGGAGAGACGTTCGTTCATCTAGCACAAAGGGAACGGGTTGCAGGAGAAACTTTTACTCTGGTTTCTCAGTCTGTTTCCTAGTGCCGGTTTGAAGTTCCTGCAGTTTTCACTGTAAAACCGAGTTGGAGCTCGTACCTCCCCATATATATGTATGGAGTGGAGTTTGCAAGTGAAAAGAAACTTTGTGTTCCCAACAAGCTAGGTGAATGACGGCTTTCACACACACTTATCTCTCAGAACTGAGCATGTGGAGAGATGTTCGTTCATCTATCACAAAGGGAACGGTTGCAGGAGAAACTTTTACTCTGGTTTCTCAGTCTGTTTCCTAGTGCCGGTTTGAATTTCCTGCAGTTTTCACTGTAAAACCGAGTTGGAGCTCAGTACCTCCCCATATATATGTATGGAGTGGAGTTTGCAACTGAAAAGAAACTTTGTGTTCCCAACAAGCTAGGTGAAGTACGGCTTTCACACACACTTATCTCTCAGAACTGAGCATGTGGAGAGACTTTCGTTCATCTAGCACAAAGGGAACGGGTTGCAGGAGAAACTTTTACTCTGGTTTCTCAGTCTGTTTCCTAGTGCCGGTTTGAAGTTCCTGCAGTTTTCACTGTAAAACCGAGTTGGAGCTCGTACCTCCCCATATATATGTATGGAGTGGAGTTTGCAAGTGAAAAGAAACTTTGTGTTCCCAACAAGCTAGGTGAAGTACGGCTTTCACACACACTTATCTCTCAGAACTGAGCATGTGGAGAGACGTTCGTTCATCTAGCACAAAGGGAACGGGTTGCAGGAGAAACTTTTACTCTGGTTTCTCAGTCTGTTTCCTAGTGCCGTTATGAAGTTACTGCAGTTTTCACTTTAAAACCGAGTTGGAGCTCATACCTCCCCATATATATGTATGGAGTGGGGTTTGCAAGTGAAAAGAAACTTTGTGTTCCCAACAAGCTAGTTGAAGGACGGCTTTCACTCACACTTATCTCTCAGAACTGAGCATGCCGGGAGACTTTCGTTCATCTATCAGAAGGGAACGGGTTGCAGGGGAAATTTTACTGTGGTTTCTCAATCTGTTTCCTAGTGCCGGTTTGAATTTACTGAAGTTTTCACTGTAAAACCGAGTTGGAGATGATACCTCAGCCTATATATGTATGGAATGGAGTTTGAAACTTAAAAGAAACTTTGTGTTCCCAACAAGTTTGGTGAAGTACGGCTTTCACTCACACATAACTCTCAGAACTGAGCATGTGGAGAGACGTTCGTTCATCTAGCACAAAGGGTACGGGTTGCAGGGGAAACTATTACTCTGGTTTCTCAGTCTGTTTCCTAGTGCCGGTTTGAAGTTTTTGCAGTTTTCACTGTAAAAACGAGTTGGAGCTCCTACATTCCCGTA
Source organism: Camelus ferus (assembly GCF_009834535.1). Lineage (NCBI taxonomy): Eukaryota > Metazoa > Chordata > Mammalia > Artiodactyla > Camelidae > Camelus > Camelus ferus. Next base: position 21,115 of record NW_022587853.1, on the reverse strand, counting down.
TATATGTATGGAGTGGAGTTTGCAAGTGTAAAGAAACTATGTGTTCCCAAAAAGCTAGGTGAATGGCGGCTTTCACACACACTTATCTCTCAGAAATGAACATGTGGAGAGACGTTCGTTCAACTAGCAAAAAGGGAACGGGTGGCAGGAGAAACTTTTACTCTGGTTTCTCAGTCTGTTTCCTACTGCCGGTTTGGAGTTCCTGCAGTTTTCTCTGTAAAACCGAATTGGAGCTAGTAGCTCCCCATATATATGTATGGAGTGGAGTTTGCAACTGGAAAGAAACTTTGTGTTCCCAACAAGCTAGGTGAATAATGGCTTTCAAACACACTTATCTCTCAGAACTGAGCATGCGGAGAGACGTTCGTTCATCTAGGACAAACGGAACGCGTTGCAGGAGAAACTTTTACTCTGGTTTCTCAGTCTGTTTCCTACTGCCGGTTTGAAGTTCCTGCAGTTTTCACTGTAAAAGAGAGTTGGTGCTAGTACCTACCCATATATATGTAAGGAGTGGAGTTTGCAAGTGAAAAGAAACTTTGTGTTCCCAACAAGCTAGGTGAAGTGCGGCTTTCACACACACTTATGTCTCAGAAGTGATCATGCGGAGAGACTTTCGTTCATCTAGCACAAAGGGAACGGGTTGCAGGAGAAACTTTTTCTCTGGTTTCTCAGTCTCTTTCCTAGTGCCGGTTTGAAGTTACTGCAGTTTTCACTGTAAACCGGAGTTGGAGCTCGTACCTCCCCATATTTATGTATGCAGTGGAATTAGCAACTGAAAGGAAACTTTTTGTTCCCAACAAGATATGTGAAGGACGGCTTTCACACACACTTATCTCTCATAACTGAGCATGTGGAAAGACGTTCGTTCATCTATCACAAAGGGAAAGGGTTGCAGGGGAAACTTTTACTCTGGTTTCTCAGTCTGTTTCCTACTGCCGGTTTGAAGTTCCTGCAGTTTTCAGTGTAAAACCGAGTTGGATCTCGTACCTCCACATTTATATGTATGGAGTGGCGTTTGCAAGTGAAAAGAAACTTTGTGTTCCCAACAAGCTCTTTGAAGGGCGGCTTTCACACACACATCTCTCAGAACTGAGCATGTGGAGAGACGTTCGTTCATCTAGCACAAAGGGAACGGGTTGCAGGAGAAACTTTTTCTCTGTTTTCTCAGTCACTTTCCTAGTGCCGGTTTGGAGTTACTGCAGTTTTCACTGTAAACCCGAGTTGGAGCTCGTACTTTCCCATATATATGTATGCAGTGGAATTTGCAATTGAAAAGAAACTTTGTGTTCACAACAAGCTAGGTGAATTGCAGCTTTCACACACACTTATCTCTCAGAACTGAGCATGCGGAGAGACGTTCGTTCATCTAGCACAAATGGAACGGGTTGCTAGGAGAAAATTTTACTCTGGTTTCTCAGTCTGTTTCCTAAGTGTCGGTTTGAAGTTCCTGCAGTTTTCACTGTAAAACCGAGTTGGAGCTAGTACCTACCCATATATATGTATGGAGTGGAGTTTGCAAGTGAAAAGAAACTTTGTGTTCCCAACAAGCTAGGTGAAGGGCGGCTCTCACACACACTATCTCTCAGAAGTGAGCATGTGGATAGACGTTCGTTCATCTAGCACAAAGGGAACGGGTTGCAGGAGAAACTTTTACTCTGGTTTCTCAGTCCTTTTCCTAGTGCCGGTTTGAAGTTACTGCAGTTTTCACTGTAAAACCGAGATTGGAGCTCGTACCTCCCCATATATATGTATGGAGTGGAGTTTGCAACTGAAAAGAAACTTTGTGTTCCCAACAAGCTAGTGAAGGACGGCTTCCACACACAATATCTCTCAGAACTGAGCATGTGTAGAGACTTTCGTTCATTTAGCACAAAGGGAACGGGTTGCAAGGGAAACTTTTACTCTGGTTTCTCAGTCTGTTTCCTAGTGCCGGTTTGAAGTTCCTGCAGTTTTCACTGTAAAACCGATTTGGAGCTAGTACCTCCCCATACATATATATGGAGTGGAGTTTGCAAGTGAAAAGAAACTTTGTGTTCCCAACAAGCTAGGTGAAGAGCTGCTTCCACACACTCTTAACTCTCAGAACTGAGCATGCGGAGAGAATTTCTTTCATCTAGCACAAAGGGAACGGGTTGCAGGAGAAACTTTACTCTGGTTTCAGTCTCTTTCCTAGTGCCGGTTTGAAGTTACTGCAGTTTTCACTTTAAAACCGAGTTGGAGCTCGTACCACCCCATGTATATGTATGGATTGGGGTTTGCAAGTGAAAAGAAACTTTGTGTTCCCAACAAGCTAGCTGAAGGACGGCTTTCACACACATTTATCTCTCAGAACTGAGCATGTGGAGAGACGTTCGTTCATCTAGCAGAAAGGGAACGGGTTGCAGGAGAAACTTTTACTCTGGTTTCTCAGTCTGTTTCCTAGTGCAGTTATGAAGTTCCTGCAGTTTTCACTTTAAAACCGAGTTGGAGCTTAGTACCTCCCCATATATATGTATGGAGTGGAGTTTGCAAGTGAAAAGAAACTTTGTGTTCCCAACAAGCTAGGTGAAGGACGGCTTTCACACACACTTATCTCTCAGAACTGAGCATGTGGAGAGACGTTCGTTCATCTAGCACAAAGGGAACGGGTTGCAGGAGAAACTTTTACTCTGGTTTCTCAGTCTGTTTCCTAGTGCCGGTTTGAAGTTCCTGCAGTTTTCACTGTAAAACCGAGTTGGAGCTCGTACCTCCCCATATATATGTATGGAGTGGAGTTTGCAAGTGAAAAGAAACTTTGTGTTCCCAACAAGCTAGGTGAAGTACGGCTTTCACACACACTTATCTCTCAGAACTGAGCATGTGGAGAGACGTTCGTTCATCTAGCACAAAGGGAACGGGTTGCAGGAGAAACTATTTACTCTGGTTTCTCAGTCTGTTTCCTAGTGCCGGTTTGAAGTTCCTGCAGTTTTCACTGTAAAACCGAGTTGGAGCTAGTACCTCCCCATATATATGTATGGAGTGGAGTTTGCAAATGAAAAGAAACTTTGTGTTCCCAACAAGCTAGGTGAAGGATGGCTTTCACACACACTTACTTCTCAGAACTGAGCATGTAGAGAGACGTTCGTTCATCTAGCACAAAGGGAACGTGTTGCAGGAGAAACTTTTACTCTGGTTTCTCAGTCTGTTTCCTAGTGCCGGTTTGAAGTTACTGCATTTTTCACTGTAAAACCGAGTTGGAGCTCGTACCTCCCCATATATATGTATGGAGTGGAGTTTGCAAGTGAAAAGAAACTTTGTGTTCCCAATAAGCTAGGTGAATGACGGCTTTCACACACACTTATCTCTCAGAACTGAGCATGTGGAGAGATGTTCGTTCATCTAGCACAAAGGGAACGGGTTGCAGGTGTAATTTTACTCTGGTTTCTCAGTCTGTTTCCTAGTGCCGGTTTGAATTTCCTGCAGTTTTCACTGTAAAACCGAGTTGGAGCTAATACCTACCCATATATATGTATGTGAGTGGAGTTTGCAAGTGAAAAGAAACTTTGTGTTCCCAACAAGCTAGGTGAAGGACGGCTTTCACACACACTTATCTCTCAGAACTGAGCATGTGGAGAGACGTTCGTTCATCTAGCACAAAGGGAACGGGTTGCAGGAGAAACTTTTACTCTGGTTTCTCAGTCTGTTTCCTAGTGCCGGTTTGAAGTTCCTGCAGTTTTCACTGTAAAACCGAGTTGGAGCTCGTACCTCCCCATATATATGTATGGAGTGGAGTTTGCAAGTGAAAAGAAACTTTGTGTTCCCAACAAGCTAGGTGAAGGACGGCTTTCACACACACTTATCTCTCAGAACTGAGCATGTGGAGAGACGTTCGTTCATCTAGCACAAAGGGAACGGGTTGCAGGAGAAACTTTTACTCTGGTTTCTCAGTCTGTTTCCTAGTGCCGGTTTGAAGTTCCTGCAGTTTTCACTGTAAAACCGAGTTGGAGCTCGTACCTCCCCATATATATGTATGGAGTGGAGTTTGCAAGTGAAAAGAAACTTTGTGTTCCCAACAAGCTAGGTGAAGGACGGCTTTCACACACACTTATCTCTCAGAACTGAGCATGTGGAGAGACGTTCGTTCATCTAGCACAAAGGGAACGGGTTGCAGGAGAAACTTTTACTCTGGTTTCTCAGTCTGTTTCCTAGTGCCGGTTTGAAGTTCCTGCAGTTTTCACTGTAAAACCGAGTTGGAGCTAGTACCTCCCCATATATATGTATGGAGTGGAGTTTGCAAGTGAAAAGAAACTTTGTGTTCCCAACAAGCTAGGTGAAGTTCGGCTTTCACACACACTTATCTCTCAGAACTGAGCATGTGGAGAGACGTTCGTTCATCTAGCACAAAGGGAACGGGTTGCAGGAGAAACTTTTACTCTGGTTTCTCAGTCTGTTTCCTAGTGCCGGTTTGAAGTTCCTGCAGTTTTCACTGTAAAACCGAGTTGGAGCTAGTACCTCCCCATATATATGTATGGAGTGGAGTTTGCAACTGAAAAGAAACTTTGTGTTCCCAACAAGCTAGGTGAAGGACGGCTTTCACACACACTTATCTCTCAGAACTGAGCATGTAGAGAGACGTTCGTTCATCTAGCACAAAGGGAACGTGTTGCAGGAGAAACTTTTACTCTGGTTTCTCAGTCTGTTTCCTAGTGCCGGTTTGAAGTTACTGCAGTTTTCACTGTAAAACCGAGTTGGAGCTCGTACCTCCCCATATATATGTATGGAGTGGAGTTTGCAAGTGAAAAGAAACTTTGTGTTCCCAATAAGCTAGGTGAATGACGGCTTTCACACACACTTATCTCTCAGAACTGAGCATGTGGAGAGATGTTCGTTCATCTTAGCACAAAGGGAACGGGTTGCAGGAGTAACTTTTACTCTGGTTTCTCAGTCTGTTTCCTAGTGCCGGTTTGAATTTCCTGCAGTTTTCACTGTAAAACCGAGTTGGAGCTAGTACCTACCCATATATATGTATGGAGTGGATTTTGCAACTGAAAAGAAACTTTGTGTTCCCAACAAGCTAGGTGAAGGACGGCTTTCACACACACTTATCTCTCAGAACTGAGCATGTGGAGAGACGTTCGTTCATCTAGCACAAAGGGAACGGGTTGCAGGAGAAACTTTTACTCTGGTTTCTCAGTCTGTTTCCTAGTGCCGGTTTGAAGTTCCTGCAGTTTTCACTGTAAAACCGAGTTGGAGCTCGTACCTCCCCATATATATGTATGGAGTGGAGTTGCAAGTGAAAAGAAACTTTGTGTTCCCAACAAGCTAGGTGAAGGACGGCTTTCACACACACTTATCTCTCAGAACTGAGCATGTGGAGAGACGTTCGTTCATCTAGCACAAAGGGAACGGGTTGCAGGAGAAACTTTTACTCTGGTTTCTCAGTCTGTTTCCTAGTGCCGGTTTGAAGTTCCTGCAGTTTTCACTGTAAAACCGAGTTGGAGCTCGTACCTCCCCATATATATGTATGGAGTGGAGTTTGCAAGTGAAAAGAAACTTTGTGTTCCCAACAAGCTAGGTGAAGTGCGGCTTTCACACACACTTATCTCTCAGAACTGAGCATGTGGAGAGACGTTCGTTCATCTAGCACAAAGGGAACGGGTTGCAGGAGAAACTTTTACTCTGGTTTCTCAGTCTGTTTCCTAGTGCCGGTTTGAAGTTCCTGCAGTTTTCACTGTAAAACCGAGTTGGAGCTCGTACCTCCCCATATATATGTATGGAGTGGAGTTTGCAAGTGAAAAGAAACTTTGTGTTCCCAACAAGCTAGGTGAAGGACGGCTTTCACACACACTTATCTCTCAGTAACTGAGCATGTGGAGAGACGTTCGTTCATCTAGCACAAAGGGAACGGATTGCAGGAGAAACTTTTACTCTGGTTTCTCAGTCTGTTTCCTAGTGCCGGTTTGAAGTTACCTGCAGTTTTCACTGTAAAACCGAGTTGGAGCTCGTACATCCCCATATATATGTATGGAGTGGAGTTTGCAACTGAAAAGAAACTTTGTGTTCCCAACAAGCTAGGTGAAGGACGGCTTTCACACACAATTATCTCTCAGAACTGAGCATGTGGAGAGATGTTCGTTCATCTAGCACAAAGGGAACGGGTTGCAGGATAAACTTAAACTCTGGTTTCTCAGTTTGTTTCCTAGTGCCGGTTTGAATTTCCTGCAGTTTTCACTGTAAAACCGAGTTGGAGCTCGTACCTCCCCATATATATGTATGGAGTGGAGTTTGCAAGTGAAAAGAAACTTTGTGTTCCCAACAAGCTAGGTGAAGTGCGGCTTTCACACACACTTATCTCTCAGAACTGAGCATGCGGAGAGACTTTCGTTCATCTAGCACAAAGGGAACGGGTTGCAGGAGAAAATTTTACTCTGGTTTCTCAGTCTGTTTCCTAGTGCCGGTTTGAAGTTCCTGCAGTTTTCACTGTAAAACCGAGTTGGAGCTCAGTACCTCCCCATATATATGTATGGAGTGGAGTTTGCAACTGAAAAGAAACTTTGTGTTCCCAACAAGCTAGGTGAAGGACGGCTTTCACACACACTTATCTCTCAGAACTGAGCATGTGGAGAGACGTTCGTTCATCTAGCACAAAGGGAACGGGTTGCAGGAGAAACTTTACTCTGGTTTCTCAGTCTGTTTCCTAGTGCCGGTTTGAAGTTCCTGCAGTTTTCACTGTAAAACCGAGTTGGAGCTAGTACCTCCCCATATATATGTATGGAGTGGAGTTTGCAAGTGAAAAGAAACTTTGTGTTCCCAACAAGCTAGGTGAAGGACGGCTTTCACACACACTTATCTCTCAGAACTGAGCATGCGGAGAGACGTTCGTTCATCTAGCACAAAGGGAACGGGTTGCAGGAGAAACTTTTACTCTGGTTTCTCAGTCTGTTTCCTAGTGCCGGTTTGAAGTTCCTGCAGTTTTCACTGTAAAACCGAGTTGGAGCTCGTACCTCCCCATATATATGTATGGAGTGGAGTTTGCAAGTGAAAAGAAACTTTGTGTTCCCAACAAGCTAGGTGAAGGACGGCTTTCACACACACTTATCTCTCAGAACTGAGCATGTGGAGAGACGTTCGTTCATCTAGCACAAAGGGAACGGGTTGCAGGAGAAACTTTTACTCTGGTTTCTCAGTCTGTTTCCTAGTGCCGGTTTGAAGTTCCTGCAGTTTTCACTGTAAAACCGGGTTGGAGCTCGTACCTCCCCATATATATGTATGGAGTGGAGTTTGCAAGTGAAAAGAAACTTTGTGTTCCCAACAAGCTAGGTGAAGGACGGCTTTCACACACACTTATCTCTCAGAACTGAGCATGTGGAGAGACGTTCGTTCATCTAGCACAAAGGGAACGGGTTGCAGGAGAAACTTTTACTCTGGTTTCTCAGTCTGTTTCCTAGTGCCGGTTTGAAGTTCCTGCAGTTTTCACTGTAAAACCGAGTTGGAGCTCGTACCTCCCCATATATATGTATGGAGTGGAGTTTGCAACTGAAAAGAAACTTTGTGTTCCCAACAAGCTAGGTGAAGGACGGCTTTCACACACTCTTATCTCTCAGAACTGAGCATGTGGAGAGACATTCGTTCATCTAGCACAAAGGGAACGGGTTGCAGGAGAAACTTTTACTCTGGTTTCTCAGTCTGTTTCCTAGTGCCGGTTTGAAGTTACTGCAGTTTTCACTGTAAAACCGATTTGGAGCTCGTACCCCCCCTATATATGTATGGATTGGAGCTTGCAAGTGAAAAGAAACTTTGTGTTCCCAACAAGCTAGGTGAAGCACGGCTTTCACACACACTATCTCTCAGAACTGAGCATGTGGAGAGACGTTCGTTCATCTAGCACAAAGGGAACGGGTTGCAGGAGAATCTTTTACTCTGGTTTCTCAGTCTGTTTCCTAGTGCCGGTTTTAAAGTTCCTGCAGTTTTCACTGTAAAACACGAGTTGGAGCTAGTACCTCCCCATATATATGTATGGAGTGGAGTTTGCAAGTGAAAAGAAACTTTGTGTTCCCAACAAGCTAGGTGAAGGACGGCTTTCACACACACTTATCTCTCAGAACTGAGCATGCGGAGAGACGTTCGTTCATCTAGCACAAAGGGAACGGTTTGCAGGAGAAACTTTTACTCTGGTTTCTCAGTCTGTTTCCTAGTGCCGGTTTGAAGTTCCTGCAGTTTTCACTGTAAAACCGAGTTGGAGCTCGTACCTCCCCATATATATGTATGGAGTGGAGTTTGCAAGTGAAAAGAAACTTTGTGTTCCCAACAAGCTAGGTGAAGGACGGCTTTCACACACACTTATCTCTCAGAACTGAGCATGTGGAGAGACGTTCGTTCATCTAGCACAAAGGGAACGGGTTGCAGGAGAAACTTTTACTCTGGTTTCTCAGTCTGTTTCCTAGTGCCGGTTTGAAGTTCCTGCAGTTTTCACTGTAAAACCGAGTTGGAGCTCGTACCTCCCCATATATATGTATGGAGTGGAGTTTGCAAGTGAAAAGAAACTTTGTGTTCCCAACAAGCTAGGTGAAGGACGGCTTTCACACACACTTATCTCTCAGAACTGAGCATGTGGAGAGACGTTCGTTCATCTAGCACAAAGGGAACGGGTTGCAGGAGAAACTTTTACTCTGGTTTCTCAGTCTGTTTCCTAGTGCCGGTTTGAAGTTCCTGCAGTTTTCACTGTAAAACCGAGTTGGAGCTCGTACCTCCCCATATATATGTATGGAGTGGAGTTGGCAAGTGAAAAGAAACTTTGTGTTCCCAACAAGCTAGGTGAAGGACGGCTTTCACACACACTTATCTCTCAGAACTGAGCATGTGGAGAGACGTTCGTTCATCTAGCACAAAGGGAACGGGTTGCAGGAGAAACTTTTACTCTGGTTTCTCAGTCTGTTTCCTAGTGCCGGTTTGAATTTCCTGCAGTTTTCACTGTAAAACCGAGTTGGAGCTCGTACCTCCCCATATATATGTATGGAGTGGAGTTTGCAAGTGAAAAGAAACTTTGTGTTCCCAACAAGCTAGGTGAAGTGACGGCTTTCACACACACTTATCTCTCAGAATTGAGCATGCGGAGAGACTTTCGTTCATCTAGCACAAAGGGAACGGGTTGCAGGAGAAACTTTTACTCTGGTTTCTCAGTCTTTTTCCTAGTGCCGGTTTGAAGTTCCTGCAGTTTTCACTGTAAAACCGAGTTGGAGCTAGTACCATCCCCATATATATGTATGGAGTGGAGTTTGCAAGTGAAAAGAAACTTTGTGTTCCCAACAAGCTAGGTGAAGTGCGGCTTTCACACACACTTATCTCTCAGAACTGAGCATGCGGAGAGACGTTCGTTCATCCTAGCACAAAGGAACGGGTTGCAGGAGAATATCTTACTCTGGTTTCTCAGTCTGTTTCCTAAGTGCCGGTTTGAAGTTACTGCAGTTTTCACTGTAAAACCGAGTTGGCAGCTCGTACCTCCCCATATATATGTATGGAGTGGAGTTTGCAAGTGAAAAGAAACTTTGTGTTCCAACAAGCTAGGTGAAGGACGGCTTTCACACACACTTATCTCTCAGAACTGAGCATGTGGAGAGACGTTCGTTCATCTAGCACAAAGGGAACGGGTTGCAGGAGAAACTTTTACTCTGGTTTCTCAGTCTGTTTCCTAGTGCCGGTTTGAAGTTCCTGCAGTTTTCACTGTAAAACCGAGTTGGAGCTCGTACCTCCCCATATATATGTATGGAGTGGAGTTTGCAAGTGAAAAGAAACTTTGTGTTCCCAACAAGCTAGGTGAAGGACGGCTTTCACACACACTTATCTCTCAGAACTGAGCATGTGGAGAGACGTTCGTTCATCTAGCACAAAGGGAACGGGTTGCAGGAGAAACTTTTACTCTGGTTTCTCAGTCTGTTTCCTAGTGCCGGTTTGAAGTTCCTGCAGTTTTCACTGTAAAACCGAGTTGGAGCTCGTACCTCCCCATATATATGTATGGAGTGGAGTTTGCAAGTGAAAAGAAACTTTGTGTTCCCAACAAGCTAGGTGAAGGACGGCTTTCACACACACTTATCTCTCAGAACTGAGCATGTGGAGAGACGTTCGTTCATCTAGCACAAAGGGAACGGATTGCAGGAGAAACTTTTACTCTGGTTTCTCAGTCTTTTTCCTAGTGCCGGTTTGAATTTCCTGCAGTTTTCACTGTAAAACCGATTTGGAGCTCGTACCACCCCATATATATGTATGCATTGGAGTTTGCAAGTGAAAAGAAACTTTGTGTTCCCAACAAGCTATTTGAAGGGCGGCTTTCACACACACTTATCTCTCAAAACTGAGCATGTGGAGAGATGTTCGTTCATCTAGCACAAAGGGAACGGGTTGCAGAATAAACTTAACTCTGGTTTCTCAGTCTGTTTCCTAGTGCCGGTTTGAATTTCCTGCAGTTTTCACTGTAAAACCGAGTTGGAGCTCGTACCTCCCCATATATATGTATGGAGTGGAGTTTGCAGGTGAAAAGAAACTATGTGTTCTCAACAAGCTAGGTGAAGTGCGGCTTTCACACACAATTATCTCTCAGAACTGAGCATGCGGAGAGACTTTCGTTCATCTAGCACAAAGGGAACGGGTTGCAGGATAAACTTTTACTCTGGTTTCTCAGTCTTTTTCTTAGTTCCGGTTTGAAGTTCCTGCAGTTTTCACAGTAAAACCGAGTTGGAGCTCGTACCTCCCCATATATATGTATGGAGTGGATTTTGCAAGTGAAAAGAAACTTTGTGTTCCCAACAATGTAGGTGAAGTGCGGCTTTCACACACACTTTTCTCTCAGAACTGAGCATGCGGAGAGACGTTCGTTCACCTAGCACAAAGGAACGGGTTGCAGGAGAATATCTTACTCAGGTTTCTCAGTCTGTTTCCAAGTGCCGGTTTGAAGTTACTGCAGTTTTCACTGTAAAACCGGGTTGCAGCTCGTAAATCCCCATATATATGTATGGAGTGGAGTTTGCAACTGAAAAGAAACTTTGTGTTCCCAACAAGCTAGGTGAAGGACGGCTTTCACACACACTTAATCTCTCAGAACTGAGCATGTGGAGAGACGTTCCTTCATCTAGCACAAAGGGAACGGGTTGCAAGAGAAACTTTTACTGTGGATTCTCAGTCTGTTTCCAAGTGCCGGTTTGAAGTTCCTGCAGTTTTCACTGTAAAACCGAGTTGGAGCTCGTACCTCCCCATATATATGTATGGAGTGGAGTTTGCAAGTGAAAAGAAACTTTGTGTTCCCAACAAGCTATTTGAAGGGCGGCTTTCACACACACTTATCTCTCAAAACTGAGCATGTGGAGAGACTGTTCGTTCATCTAGCACAAAGGGAACGGGTTGCAGGATAAACTTTAACTCTGGTTTCTCAGTCTGTTTCCTAGTGCCGGTTTGAATTTCCTGCAGTTTTCACTGTAAAACCGAGTTGGAGCTCGTACCACCCCATATATATGTATGCATTGGAGTTTGCAAGTGAAAAGAAACTTTGCGTTCCCAACAAGCTTGGTGAAGTACGGCTTTCACACACACTTATCTCTCAGTACTGAGCATGTGGAGAGACGTTCGTTCATCTAGCACAAAGGGAACGGATTGCAGGAGAAACTTTTACTCTGGTTTCTCAGTCTTTTTCCTAGTGCCGGTTTGAATTTCCTGCAGTTTTCACTGTAAAACCGATTTGGAGCTCGTACCACCCCATATATATGTATGCATTGGAGTTTGCAAGTGAAAAGAAACTTTGTGTTCCCAACAAGCTATTTGAAGGGCGGCTTTCACACACACTTATCTCTCAAAACTGAGCATGTGGAGAGATGTTCGTTCATCTAGCACAAAGGGAACGGGTTGCAGAATAAACTTAAACTCTGGTTTCTCAGTCTGTTTCCTAGTGCCGGTTTGAATTTCCTGCAGTTTTCATGTAAAACTGATTTGGAGCTCGTACCTCCCCATATATATGTATGGAGTGGAGTTTGCAGGTGAAAAGAAACTATGTGTTCTCAACAAGCTAGGTGAAGTGCGGCTTTCACACACAATTATCTCTCAGAACTGAGCATGCGGATAGACTTTCGTCCATCTAGCACAAAGGGAACGGGTTGCAGGATAAACTTTTACTCTGGTTTCTCAGTCTTTTTCTTAGTTCCAGTTTGAAGTTCCTGCAGTTTTCACAGTAAAACCGAGTTGGAGCTCGTACCTCCCCATATATATGTATGGAGTGGATTTTGCAAGTGAAAAGAAACTTTGTGTTCCCAACAAGCTAGGTGAAGTGCGGCTTTCACACACACTTATCTCTCAGAACTGAGCATGCGGAGAGACTTTCGTTCACCTAGCACAAAGGGAATGGGTTGCAGGAGAAAATTTTACTCTGGATTCTCAGTCTGTTTCCAAGTGCCGTTTTGAAGTTACTGCAGTTTTCACTGTAAAACCGGGTTGCAGCTCGTAAATCCCCATATATATGTATGGATTGGAGCTTGCAAGTGAAAAGAAACTTTGTGTTCCCAACAAGCTAGGTGAAGCACGGCTTTCACACACACATTATCTCTCAGAAATGAGCATGCGGAGAGACGTTCGTTCATCCTAGCACAAAGGGAACGGGTTGCAGGAGAAACTTTTACTCTGGTTTCTCAGTCTGTTTCCTAGTGCCGGTTTGAAGTTACTGCAGTTTTCACTGTAAAACCGAGTTGGAGTTCGTACCATCCCCATATATATGTATGGAGTGGAGTTTGCAAGTGAAAAGAATACTTTGTGTTCCCAACAAGCTAGGTGAAGGACGGCTTTCACACACACTTATCTCTCAGAACTGAGCATGTGGAGAGACGTTCGTTCATCTAGCACAAAGGGAACGGTTTGCAGGAGAAACTTTTACTCTGGTTTCTCAGTCTGTTTCCTAGTGCCGGTTTGAAGTTCCTGCAGTTTTCACTGTAAAACCGAGTTGGAGCTTGTACATCCCCATATATATATATGGAGTGGAGTTTGCAAGTGAAAAGATACTTTGTGTTCCCAACAAGCTAGTTGAAGGCACGGCTTTCACACACACATATCTCTCAGAACTGAGCATGTGGAGAGACGTTCGTTCATCTAGCACAAAGGGAACGGTGTTGCAAGAGAAATCTTTACTGCTGGTTTCTCAGTCTGTTTCCTAGTGCCTGTTTTAAGTTCCTGCAGTTTTCACTGTAAAACCTTGTTGGAGCTCGTACCTCCCCATATATATGTATGGAGTGAAGTTTGCAAGTGAAAAGAAACTTTGTGTTCCCAACAAGCTAGGTGAAGTGCGGACTTTCAAACACACTTATCTCTCAGAACTGAGCATCTGAAGGACGTTCGTTCATCTTCACAAAGGGAACGAGTTGCAGGAGAAACTTTTACTCTGGTTTCTCAGTCTGTTTCCTACTGCCGGTTTGAATTTCCTGCAGTTTTCACTGTAAAACCGAGTTGGAGCTAGTACCTCCCCATATATATGTATGGAGTGGAGTTTGCAAGTGAAAAGAAACTTTGTGTTCCCAACAAGCTAGGTGAAGGACGGCTTTCACACACACGTATCTCTCAGAACTGAGCATGCGGAGAGACTTTCGTTCATGTAGCAAAAAGGGTACGGGTTGCAGGAGAAACTTTTACTCTTGTTTCTCAGTCTGTTTCCTAGTGCCGGTTTGAAGTTCCTGCAGTTTTCACTGTAAAACCGGGTTGGAGCTCGTACCTCCCCATTTATATGTATGGAGTGGATTTTGCAAGTGAAAAGAATCTTTGTGTTCCCAACAAGCTAGGTGAAGGACGGCTTTCACACACACTTATCTCTCAGAAATGAGCATGCAGAGAGACGTTCGTTCATCTAGCACAAACGGAACGGGTTGCAGGAGAAACTTTTACTGTGGTTTCTCATTGTGTTTCCTAGTGCCGGTTTGAAGTTCCTGCAGTTTTTACTGTAAAACCGAGTTGTAGCTCGTACCTCCCCATATATATGTATGGAGTGGGGTTTGCAAGTGAAAAGAAACTTTGTGTTCCCAACAAGCTAGGTGAAGGACGGCTTTCACACACTCTTATCTCTCAGAACTGAGCATGTGGAGAGACATTCGTTTATCTAGCACAAAGGGAAGGGGTTGCAGGAGAAATTTCTACTCTGGTTTCTCAGTCTGTTTCCTAGTGCCGGTTTGAAGTTACTGCCGTTTTCACTGTAAACCGAGTTGGAGCTCGTACCTCCCCATATAAATGTATAGATTGGAGCTGGCAAGTGAAAAGAAACTTTGTGTTCCCAACAAGCTAGGTGAAGGACGGCTTTCACACACACGTATCTCTCAGAACTGAGCATGCGGAGAGACTTTCGTTCATGTAGCACAAAGGGTACGGGTTGCAGGAGAAACTTTTACTCTGGTTTCTCAGTCTGTTTCCTAGTGCCGGTTTGAAGTTCCTGCAGTTTTCACTGTAAAACCGAGTTGGAGCTAGTACCTCCCCATTATATGTATGGAGTGGAATTTGCAAGTGAAAAGAAACTTTGTGTTCCCAACAAGCTAGGTGAAGGACGGCTTTCACACACACTTATCTCTCAGAAATGAGCATGCAGAGAGACGTTCGTTCATCTAGCACAAACGGAACGGGTTGCAGGAGAAACTTTTACTCTGGTTTCTCAGTCTGTTTCCTAGTGCCGGTTTGAAGTTCCTGCAGTTTTCACTGTAAAACCGAGTTGGAGCTCGTACCTCCCCATATATATGTATGGAGTGGAGTTTGCAAGTGAAAAGAAACTTTGTGTTCCCAACAAGCTAGGTGAAGGACGGCTTTCACACACACTTATCTCTCAGAACTGAGCATGTGGAGAGACGTTCGTTATCTAGCACAAAGGGAACGGGTTGCAGGAGAAATTTCTACTCTGGTTTCTCAGTCTGTTTCCTAGTGCCGGTTTGAAGTTACTGCAGTTTTCACTGTAAAACCGAGTTGGAGCTCGTACCTCCCCATATATATGTATGGATTGGAGCTTGCAAGTGAAAAGAAACTTTGTGTTCCCAACAAGCTAGGTGAAGCACGGCTTTCACACACACTTATCTCTCAGAACTGAGCATGTGGAGAGACGTTCGTTCATCTAGCACAAAGGGAACGTGTTGCAGGAGAAAATTTTACTCTGGTTTCTCAGTCTCTATCCTAGTGCCGGTTTGAATTTACTGCAGTTTTCACTGTAAAACCGAGTTGGAGCTCGTACCTCCCCATTTATATGTATGGAGTGGGGTTTGCAAGTGAAAAGAAACTTTGTGTTACCAACAAGCTAGGTGAAGTGCGGCTTTCACACACACTTATCTCTCAGAATTGAGCAAGCGGAGAGACTTTCTTTCATCTAGCACAAAGGGAACGGGTTGCAGGAGAAACTTTTACTCTAGATTCTCAGTTTTTTCTTAGTGCCGGTTTGAAGTTCCTGCAGTTTTCACTGTAAAACCGAGTTGGAGCTCGTACCTCCCCATATATAGGTATGGAGTGGAGTTTGCAAGTGAAAAGAAACTTTGTGTTCACAACAAGCTAGGTGAAGGACGGCTTTCACACACTATTATCTCTCAGAACTGAGCATGTGGAGAGACATTCGTTTATCTAGCACAAAGGGAAGGGGTTGCAGGAAAAATTTCTACTCTGGTTTCTCAGTCTTTTTCCTAGTGCCGGTTTGAAGTTACTGCCGTTTTCACTGTAAAACCTATTTGGAGCTCGTACCCCCCCTTATATATGTATGGATTGGAGCTTGCAAGTGAAAAGAAACTTTGTGTTCCCAACAAGCTAGGTGAAGCACGGCTATCACACTCACATATCTCTCAGAACTGAGCATGTGGAGAGACGTTCGTTCATCTAGCACAAAGGGAACGGGTTGCAGGAGAATCTTTTCTCTGGTTTCTCAGTCTGTTTCCTAGTGCCGGTTTGATGTTCCTGCCGTTTTCACTGTAAAACACAGTTGGAGCTAGTACCTCCCCATATATATGTATGGAGTGGTGTTTGCAAGTGAAAAGAAACTTTGTGTTCCCAACAAGCTAGGTGAAGGACGGCTTTCACACACACGTATCTCTCAGAAATGAGCATGCGGAGAGACTTTCTTTCATGAAGCACAAAGTGTACGGGTTGCAGGAGAAACTTTTACTCTGGTTTCTCAGTCTGTTTCCTAGTGCCGGTTTGAAGTTCCTGCAGTTTTCACTGTAAAACCGGGTTGGAGCTCGTACCTCCCCATATATATGTATGGAGTGGATTTTGCAAGTGAAAAGAATCTTTGTGTTCCCAACAAGCTAGGTGAAGGACGGCTTTCACACACACTTATCTCTCAGAACTGAGCATGTGGAGAGACGTTCGTTCATCTAGCACAACGGAACGGGTTGCAGGAGAAACTTTTACTGTGGTTTCTCATTCTGTTTCCTAGTGCCGGTTTGAAGTTCCTGCAATTTTTACTGTAAAACCGAGTTGTAGCTCGTACCTCCCCATATATATGTATGGAGTGGGGTTTGCAACTGAAAAGAAACTTTGTGTTCCCAACAAGCTTGGTGAAGGACGGCTTTCACACACTCTTATCTCTCAGAACTGAGCATGTGGAGAGACATTCGTTTATCTAGCACAAAGGGAAGTGGTTGCAGGAGAAATTTCTACTCTGGTTTCTCAGTCTGTTTCCTAGTGCCGGTTTGAAGTTACTGCCGTTTTCACTGTAAACCGATTTGGAGCTCGTACCTCCCCATATAAATGTAAGGATTGAAGCTGGCAAGTGAAAAGAAACTTTGTGTTCCCAACAAGCTAGGTGAAGCACGGCTTTCACACACACATATCTCTCAGAACTGAGCATGTGGAGAGACGTTCGTTCATCTAGCACAAAGGAACGTGTTGCAGGAGAAAATTTTACTCTGGTTTCTCAGTCTCTATCCTAGTGCCGGTTTGAATTTACTGCAGTTTTCACTGTAAAACCGAGTTGGAGCTCGTACCTCCCCATTTATATGTATGGAGTGGGGTTTGCAAGTGAAAAGAAACTTTGTGTTCCCAACAAGCTAGGTGAAGTGCGGCTTTCACACACACTTATCTCTCAGAATTGAGCATGCGGAGAGACTTTCTTTCATCTAGCACAAAGGGAACGGGTTACAGGAGAAACTTTTACTCTAGATTCTCAGTTTTTTCTTAGTGCCGGTTTGAAGTTCCTGCAGTTTTCACTGTAAAACCGAGTTGGAGCTCGTACCACCCCATATATATGTATGGAGTGCAGTTTGCAACTGAAAAGAAACTTTGTGTTCCCAACAATGTAGGTGAAGTGCGGCTTTCACACACACTTTTCTCTCAGAACTGAGCATGCGGAGAGACGTTCGTTCACCTAGCACAAAGGAACGGGTTGCAGGAGAATATCTTACTCACGTTTCTCAGTCTGTTTCCAAGTGCCGGTTTGAAGTTACTGCAGTTTTCACTGTAAAACCGGGTTGCAGCTCGTAAATCCCCATATATATGTATGGAGTGGAGTTTGCAACTGAAAAGAAACTTTGTGCTCCAAACAAACTAGGTGAAGGACGGCTTTCACACACACTTATCTCTCAGAACTGAGCATGTGGAGAGACGTTCCTTCATCTAGCACAAAGGGAACGGGTTGCAAGAGAAAATTTTACTGTGGATTCTCAGTCTGTTTCCAAGTGCCGGTTTGAAGTTCCTGCAGTTTCCACTGTAAAACCGAGTTGGAGCTCGTACCTCCCCATATATATGTATGGAGTGGAGTTTGCAAGTGAAAAGAAACTTTGTGTTCCCAACAAGCTATTTGAAGGGCGGCTTTCACACACACTTATCTCTCAAAACTGAGCATGTGGAGAGATGTTCGTTCATCTAGCACAAAGGGAACGGGTTGCAGGATAAACTTAAACTCTGGTTTCTCAGTCTTTTTCCTAGTGCCGGTTTGAATTTCCTGCAGTTTTCACTGTAAAACCGATTTGGAGCTCGTACCACCCCATATATATGTATGCATTGGAGTTTGCAAGTGAAAAGAAACTTTGTGTTCCCAACAAGCTATTTGAAGGGCGGCTTTCACACACACTTATCTCTCAAAACTGAGCATGTGGAGAGATGTTCGTTCATCTAGCACAAAGGGAACGGGTTGCAGGATAAACTTAAACTCTGGTTTCTCAGTCTGTTTCCTAGTGCCGGTTTGAATTTCCTGCAGTTTTCATGTAAAACTGATTTGGAGCTCGTACCTCCCCATATATATGTATGGAGTGGAGTTTGCAGGTGAAAAGAAACTATGTGTTCTCAACAAGCTAGGTGAAGTGCGGCTTTCACACACAATTATCTCTCAGAACTGAGCATGCGGAGAGACTTTCGTTCATCTAGCACAAATGGAACGGGTTGCAGGATAAACTTTTACTCTGGTTTCTCAGTCTTTTTCTTAGTTCCGGTTTGAAGTTCCTGCAGTTTTCACAGTAAAACCGAGTTGGAGCTCGTACCTCCCCATATATATGTATGGAGTGGATTTTGCAAGTGAAAAGAAACTTTGTGTTCCCAATAAGCTAGGTGAAGTGCGGCTTTCACACACAATTATCTCTCAGAACTGAGCATGCGGAGAGACTTTCGTTCACCTAGCACAAAGGGAACGGGTTGCAGGAGAAAATTTTACTCTGGATTCTCAGTGTGTTTCCAAGTGCCGTTTTGAAGTTACTGCAGTTTTCACTGTAAAACCGGGTTGCAGCTCGTAAATCCCCATATATATGTATGGATTGGAGCTTGCAAGTGAAAAGAAACTTTGTGTTCCCAACAAGCTAGGTGAAGCACGGCTTTCACACACACATATCTCTCAGAACTGAGCATGTGGAGAGAATTTCGTTCACCTAGCACAAAGGGAACGGGTTGCAGGAGAATCTTTTCTCTGGTTTCTCAGTCTGTTTCCTAGTGCCGGTTTGAAGTTCCTGCCGTTTTCACTGTAAAACACAGTTGGAGCTAGTACCTCCCCATATATATGTATGGAGTGGTGTTTGCAAGTGAAAAGAAACTTTGTGTTCCAAACAAGCTAGGTGAAGGACTGCTTTCACACACACGTATATCTCAGAACTGAGCATGCGGAGAGACTTTCGTTCATGTAGCACAAAGGGTACGGGTTGCAGGAGAAACTTTTACTCTGGTTTCTCAGTCTGTTTCCTAGTGCCGGTTTGAAGTTACTGCAGTTTTCACTGTAAATCCGTGTTGGAGTTCGTACATCCCCATATATATGTATGGAGTGGATTTTGCAAGTGAAAAGAAACTTTGTGTTCCCAACAAGCTAGGTGAAGTGCGGCTTTCACACACACATATCTCCCAGAAAAGAGCATGCCGAGAGACGTTCGTTCATCCAGCACAAAGGGAAGGGGTTCCAGGAGAAACTTTTACTCTGGATTCTCAGACTGTTTCCTAGTGCCGGTTTGAAGTTACTGCAGTTTTCACGGTAAAACCGAGTTGGAGTTCGTACCACCCCATATATGTGTATGGAGTGGAGTGTGACAGTGAAAAGAAACTTTGTGTTCCCAAAAAGCTAGGTGAAGGACGGCTTTCACACACACGTATCTCTCAGAACTGAGCATGTGGAGAGACGTTCGTTCATCTAGCACAAAGGGAACGAATTGCAGGAGAAACTTTTACTCTGGTTTCTCAGTCTGTTTCCTACTGCCGGTTTGAAGTTCCTGCAGTTTTCACTGTAAAACCGAGTTGGAGCTTGTACATCCCCATATATATATATGGAGTGGAGTTTGCAAGTGAAAAGAACTTTGTGTTCCCAACAAGCTAGTTGAAGCACGGCTTTCACACACACATATCTCTCAGAACTGAGCATGTGGAGAGACGTTCTTTCATCTAGCACAAAGGGAACGGTGTGCAAGAGAATCTTTTACTGTGGTTTCTCAGTCTGTTTCCAAGTGCCGGTTTTAAGTTCCTGCAGTTTTCACTGTAAAACCTTGTTGGAGCTCGTACCTCCCCATATATATGTATGGAGTGAAGTTTGCAAGTTAAAAGAAACTTTTTTTCCCAACAAGCTAGGTGAAGTGCGACTTTCAAACATACTTATCTCTCAGAACTGAGCATCTGAAGGGACGTTCGTTCATCTTTCACAAAGGGAACGAGTTGCAGGAGAAACTTTTACTCTGGTTTCTCAGTCTGTTTCCTACTGCCGGTTTGAATTTCCGGCAGTTTTCACTGTAAAAACGAGTTGGAGCTAGTATCTCCCCATATATATGTATGGAGTAGAGTTTTGCAAGTGAAAGAAACTTTGTGTACCCAACAAGCTAGGTGAAGTTCGGCTTTCACACACACATATCTCCCAGAAATGAGCATGTGGAGAGACGTTCGTTCATCTAGCACAAGGGAACGGGTTGCAGGAGAAGCTTTTACTCTGGTTTCTCAGTCTGTTTCTTAGTGCCAGTTGAAGTTCCTGCAGTTTTCACTGTAAAACTGAGTTGGAGCTCGTACCTCCTCACATATGTGTATGGAGTGGAGTTTGCAAGTGAAAAGAAACTTTGTGTTCCCAACAAGCTAGGGTGGAAGTACGGCTTTCACACACACTTATCTCTCAGAACTGAGCATGCGGAGAGACTTTCGTTCATCTATCAGAAGGGAACGGGTTGCAGGGGAAACTTTTACTGTGGTTTCTCATTCTGTTTCCTAGTGCCGGTTTGAATTTAGTGAAGTTTTCACTGTAAAACCGAGTTGGAGATCATACCTCAGCCTATATATGTATGGAATGGGGTTTGAAACTGAAAAGAAACTTTCTGTTCCCAACAAGTTTGGTGAAGTACAGCTTTCATTCACACATATCTCTCAGAACTGAGCATGTGGAGAGAGCGTTCGTTCATCTAGCACAAGGGTACTGGTTGCAGGGGAACTATTACTCTGGTTTCTCAGTCTGTTTCCTAGTGCCCGGTTTGAAGTTTTGCAGTTTTCACTGTAAAAACGAGTTGGGAGCTCCTACATTCCCGTATATATGTATGGTGTGGAGTTTGCAAGTGTAAGAAACTTTGTGTTCCCAAAAAGCTAGGTGAATGGCGGCTTTCACACACACTTATCTCTCAGAAAATGAACATGTGGAGAGACGTTCGGTCAACTAGCAAAAAGGGAACGGGTGGCAGGAGAAACTTTTACCTGGTTTCTCAGTCTGTTTCCTACTGCCGGTTTGAAGTTTCTGTAG
>NW_022587852.1:0-44155 GCF_009834535.1 Camelus ferus | reverse complement strand
CTAGATGAACGACGTCTCTCCACTTGCTCATGTCTGTTAGATAATTGTGTGTGAAAGCCGTCCTTCATTATCTTGTTGGGAACACAAAGTTTCTTTTCAATAGCAAACTGCACTCCATACTTTTATAGGGGAGGTACTAGCTCCAACTCTGTTTTACAGTGAAAACTGCAGAAATTCAAACTGCACTAGGAAACAGACTGAGAAACCATAGTAAAAGTTTACTCCTGCAACCCGTTCCCTTGGTGCTAGATGAACGAACGTCTCTATACATGTAAGTTCTGAAGATAAGTGTGTGTGAAAGCCTTACTCACAAAGCTTGTTATGGAACACAAGATTCTTTACATTTGCAAACTCCCATTCCATATATATATGGGAGGTAATAGCTCCAACTCGGTTTTACAGTGAAAACTGCACGAACTTCAAACGCACTAGGAAACATACTAGAAAGCAAGAAAAATTGTCCTCCTACATCCCGTTCCCTTGGTACTAGATGAACGAACGTCTCTCCACTTGCTCAGTTCTGAAAGATAATGTGTGTGAATGCCGTCTTTCAATTAGCTTGTTTAACACAAAGTTTCTTTTCAGTTACAAACTCCAATCCATACATTATATGGGATTAGGTACTCTAACTCGGTTTTACATTGAAAACTGCAGGAACTTCAAACAGGCATAGGAAACAGACTGAGAAAGCAGAGAAAAATGTCTCCTGCATCCCGTTTCCCTAGGTGCTAGATGAACGATCGTCTCTGCACTTGCTCAGTTCTGAGAGATAAGTGTGTGAAAGCCGCCCTTCACTTAGCTTGTTGGGAACACAAAGTTTCTTTTCAGTTGCAAACTCCATTCCCTACATATATATTGAGAGGTACTAGCTCCACTCGGTTTTACATGAAACTGCAGGAACTTTAAAACGGCACTAGGAAACAGACTGAGAAAGCAGAGGAAAGGGTCTCCTGCAACCCTTCCCTTGGTGCTAGATGAACGAAACGTCTCTCCACTTGCTCAGTTCTGTTATAATTGTGGTGAAAGAGCCCGTCCTTCAATTATCTTGTTGGGAACACAAAGTTTTCTTTTCATAGCAACTCCACTCCATACTTTTATGGGGAGGTAATAGCTCCAACTCGGTTTTACAGTGAAAACTGCACGAACTTCAAAACGGCACTAGGAAACATACTAAGAAAGCAAAGAAAATTGTCTCCTACATCCCGTTCCCTTGGTACTAGATGGACGAACGTCTCTCCACTTGCTCATTTCTGAGAGATAAGTGTGTGTGAATGCCGTCCTTCAACTTAGCTTGTTGGGAACCAAAAGTTTCTGTGTTCAAGTTGCAAAACGCCACTTCCATACATATATAGGGGAGGGTACTTAGCCTCCAACTCGGTTTAACAGTGAAAACTGCAGGAAACTTCAAACAGGCACTAGGAAACAGACTGAGAAGCAGAGCAAACAGTGTCTCCTGCAACCCGTTCCCTTGGTGCTAGATGAACGAACTTCTCTCACTTGCTCAGTTCTGAGAGATAAGTGTGTGTGAAAGCCGTCCTTCAACTTAGCTTTTGGGAACACAAAGTTTCTTTTCAGTTGCAAACTCCATTCCATACATATATATGGGGCGTACTAGCTCCAACTAGATTTTACAGTGAAAACTGCAGAACTTCAAACCGGTACTAGGAAACAGACTGAGAAACCAGATTAAAAATTTCTCCTGCAAACCGTTCCCATTGGTGCTAGATGAACGAACGTCTCTCCACTTGCTCATTTCAGAGATAAGTGTGTGTGAAAACCCGTCTTCACCTAGCTTGTGGAACACAAATTTCTTTTCAGTTGCAAACTCCATTCCATACAT
Organism: Camelus ferus; assembly: GCF_009834535.1. Classification (NCBI taxonomy): domain Eukaryota; kingdom Metazoa; phylum Chordata; class Mammalia; order Artiodactyla; family Camelidae; genus Camelus; species Camelus ferus. Next base: position 42,315 of record NW_022587852.1, on the reverse strand, counting down.
ATATATGGGGGAGTACTAGCTCCAACTCGGTTTTCCAGTGAAAACTGCAAGAACATCAAACGCACTAGAGAACAGACTGAGAAAGCAGAGGAAAAGTGTCTCCTGCAACCTGTTCCCTTGGTTCTAGATGACGAACGTCTCTCCACTTGCTCAGTTTCTGTGCGATAATGTGTGTGGAAGAGCCGTACTTCAATTATCTTGTTGGGAACACAACGAGTCTGTTCATAGAAAACCCACTCCATACTTATATATGGGCAGGTACTAGCTCCAACTCTGTTTTAACAGTGAAAACTGCAGGAACTTCAAACCTGCACTAGGAACAACTGAGAAAGCAGAGAAAAAGTGTCTCCTGCAACCCGTTCCCTTGGTGCTAGATATGAACGAACGTCTCTCCATTTGCTCAGTTCTGAGAGATAAGTGTGTGTGAAAGCCGTCCTTCAATTAGGTTTTTGGGAACACAAAGTTCCTTTCAGTAGCAAATTCCACTCCATACATATATATTGAGAGATACTAGCTCCAACTCGGTTTTACAGTGAAAACTGCAGGAATTTCAAACCGTCACTAGAAAACAGACTGAGAAACCAGATTAAAATTTTCTCCTGCAACCCGTTCCCATGGTGCTAGATGAACGAACGTCTCTCCACTTGCTAAGTTCTGAGTGATAAGTGTGTGTGAAACCCGACCTTCACCTAGCTTGTGGGAACACAAAGTTTCTTTTCAGTTGCAAACTCCATTCCATACATATATATGGGGGAGGTACTAGCTCCAACTCGGTTTTAACAGTGAAAACTGCAGGAACTCAAACCGGCACTAGGAAACAGACTGTGAAAAGGGTCTCCTGCAACCTGTTCCCTTGGTGCTAGATGAACGAACGTCTCTCCACTTGCTCAGTTCTGAGAGGTAAGTTTGTGTGAAAGCCGTCCTTCACCTAGCTAGTTGGGAACACAAAGTTTCTTTTCAGTTGCAAACAGCATTCCATACATATATGTGGGGAGGTATTAGCTCCAACTCGGTTTTACAGTGAAAACTGAGGAACTTCAAACCGGCACTAGGAAACAGACTGAGAAAGCACAGAAAAAGTGTCTCCTGCAACCCGTTCCCTTTGTGCTAGATGAACGAACTTCTCTCCACTTGCTCAGTTCTGAGAGATAAGTGTGTGAAAGCTGTCCTTCACCTAGCTTGTTGGAAACACAAAGTTTCTTTCAGTTGCAAACTCCATTCCTTACATATATATGGGGAGGTACAAGCTCCAACTCGGTTTAACAGTGAAAAATGCAGGAACTTCAAACCGGCACTAGGAAACAGACTGAGAAAGCAGAGAAAAAGTGTCTACTGCAACCCGTTCCCTTGGTGCTAGATGAACGAACGTCTCTCCACTTGCTCATTTCTGAGAGCAACTGTGTGTGAAAGCCGTACTTCAATTAGGTTTTTGGGAACACAAAGTTTCCCTTCATAACAAACTCCACTCCATACATATATATGGGGAGGTACGAGCTCCAACTCGGTTTTACAATGAAAACTGCAGGAACTTCAAACCGGCACTAGGAAACAGACTGAGAAACCAGAATAAAATTTTCTCCTGCAACCCGTTCCCATGGTGCTAGATGAACGAACGTTTCTCCACTTGCTCATTTCAGAGATAAGTGTGTGTGAAACCCGTCCTTCACCTAGCTTGTGGGAACACAAAGTTTCTTTTCAGTTGCAAACTCCATTCCATACGTATATATGGGGATGTACTAGCTCCAACTCGGTTTTACAGTGAAAACTGCAGGAACATCAAAACGGCACTAGGAAACAGACTGAGAAAGCAGAGGAAAAGGGTCTCCTGCAACCTGTTCAATTGGTTCTAGATGAACGAACGTCTCTCCACTTGCTCAGTTCTGTGCGATATGTGTGTGTGAAAGCCGTACTTCAATTATCTTGTTGGGAACACAAAGATTCTTTTCAGTAGAAAACCCCACTCCATACTTATATATGGGCAGGTACTAGCTCCAACTCTGTTTTACAGTGAAAACTGCAGGAACTTCAAACCTGCACTAGGAAACAGACTGAGAAAGCAGAGAAAAAGTGTCTCCTGCAACCCGTTCCCTTGGTGCTAGATGAACGAACGTCTCTCCATTTGCTCAGTTCTGAGAGATAAGTGTGTGTGAACGCCATCCTTCAATTAGGTTTTTGGGAACACAAAGTTTCCTTTCAGTAGCAAACTCCACTCCATACATATATATTGGGAGGTACTAGCTCCAACTCGGTTTTACAGTGAAAACTGCAGGAACTTCAAACCGGCACTAGGAAACAGACTGAGAAACCAGAGTAAAAGTTTCTCCTGCAACCCGTTCCATTGGTGCTAGATGAACGAACGTTTCCGTACATGCTCAGTTCTGAGAGATATGTGTGTGTGAAAGCCGTCCTTGACCTAGCTAGTTGGGAACACAAAGTTTCTTTTCAGTTGCAAACACCATTCCATAAATATATATGGGGAGGTAATAGCTCCAACTCGGTTTTACAGTGAAAACTGAGGAAATTCAAAGCGGCACTAGGAAACAGACTGAGAAAGCAGAGAAAAGTGTCTCCTGCAACCCGTTCCCTAGGTGCTAGATGAACGAACGTCTCTCCACTTGCTCAGTTCTGAGAGATAAGTGTGTGTGAAAGCCGCCCTTCACCTAGCTTGTTGGGAACACAAAGTTTCTTTCAGTTGCAAACTCCATTCCATACATATATATGGGGAGGTACTAGCTCCAACTCGGATTTACAGTGAAAACTGCAGGAACTTCAAACCGGTACTAGGATACAGACTGAGAAAACAGAGTAAAACTTTCTCATGCTACCCGTTCCCTTGGTGCTAGATGAACGAAAGTCTCCGTACATGCTCAGTTCTGATAGATAAGTGTGTGTGAAAGCCGTACTTCACCTAGCTAGTTGGGAACACAAAGTTTCTTTTCAGTTGCAAACCCCATTCCATACATATATATGGGGAGGTACTAGCTCCAAATCGGCTTTACAGTGAAAACTGAGGAACTTCAAACCGGCACTAGGAAACAGACTGAGAAAGCAGAGAAAAAGTTTCCCCTTCAACCCGTTCCCTTGGTGCTAGATGAACGAACGTCTCTCGAATTGCTCAGTTCTGGGAGATAAGTGTGTGTGAAAGCCGTCCTTCACCTAGCTTGTTGGGAACACAAAGTTTTTTTTCAGTTGCAAACTCCATTCCATACATACATATTGAGAGGTACTAGCTCCAACTCGGTTTTACAGTGAAAACTGCAGGAACTTCAAACCGGCACTAGGAAACAGACTGAGAAAGAAGAGGAAAAGTGTCTCCTACAACCTGTTTCCTTGGAGGTAGATGAACGAACGTCTCTTCACTTGCTCAGTTCTGTGAGATAATTGTGTATGAAAGCCGTCCTTCAATTATCTTGAGGGGAACACAAAGTTTCTTTTCAACAGCAAACTCCCATCCATACTTTTATATGGGGAGGTACTAGCTCCTAATCTGTTTTACAGTGAAAACTGCAGGAACTTCTTACCAGCCCTAGGAAACAGACTGAGAAACCAGAGTAAAAGTTACTCCTGCAAACCTTTCCCTTGGTGCTAGATGAACGAACGTCTCTGTACATGCTCAGTTCTGAGAGATAAGTGTGTGTGAAAGCCGTACTTCACCTAGCTTGTTGGGAACACAAAGTTTCTTTTCAGTTGCAAAATCCTTTCCATACATATATATACAGAGGTACTAGCTCCAACTCGGTTTTACAGTGAAAACTGCAGGAACTTTAAACCGGCACTAGGAAACAGACTGAGGAAGCAGAGGAAAAGTGTCTCCGGCAACCTGTTCCCTTGATGCTAGATGAACGAACGTCTCTCCACTTGCTCAGTTCTGAGAGATAAGTGTGTGAAAGCTGTCCTTCACCTAGCTTGTTGGGAACACAAAGTTTCTTTTCAGTTGCAAACTCCATTCCATACATATATATGGGGAGGTATTAGCTTCAACTCGGTTTTACAGTGAAAACTGAGGAACTTCAAACCGGCACTAGGAAACAGACTGAGAAAGCACAGAAAAAGTGTCTCCTGCAACCCGTTCCCTTTGTGCTAGATGAACGAACGTCTCTCCAATTGCTCAGTTCTGAGAGATAAGGGTGTGTGAAAGCTGTCCTTCAACTAGCTTGTTGGGAACACAAAGTTTCTTTTCAGTTGCAAACTCCATTCCTTACATATATATGGGGAGGTACAAGCTCCAACTCGGTTTAACAGTGAAAAATGCAGGAACTTCATACCGGCACTAGGAAACAGACTGAGAAAGCAGAGAAAAAGTGTCTCCTGCAACCCGTTCCCTTGGTGCTAGATGAACGAACGTCTCTCCACTTGCTCATTTCTGAGAGATAAGTGTGTGTGAAAGCCGTACTTCAATTAGGTTTTTGGGAACACAAAGTTTCCTTTCAGTAACAAACTCCACTCCATACATATATAATGAGAGGTACTAGCTCCAACTCGGTTTTACAGTGAAAACTGCAGGAATTTCAAACCGGCACTAGGAAACAGACTGAGAAAGCAGAGGAAAAGGGTCTCCTGCAACCCTTTCCTTGGTGCTAGATGAACGAACGTCTCTCCACTTGCTCAGTTCTGTAGAGATAAGTGTGTGTGAAAGCCGTACTTCAATAGCTTGTTGGGAACACAAAGTTTCTTTTCAGTAGAAAACCCCACTCCATACTTATATATGGGCAGGTACTAGCTCCAACTCTGTTTTACAGTGAAAACTGCAGGAACTTCAAACCTGCACTAGGAAACAGACTGAGAAACCAGAGTAAAAGTTCCTCCTGCAACCCGTTCCCTTGGTGCTAGGTGAACGAACGTCTCTGTACACTGCTCAGTTCTGAGAGATAAGTGTGTGTGAAAGCCGTCCTTCACCTAGCTTGTTGGGAACACAAAGTTTCTTTTCAGTTGCAAACTCCAATCCATACATATATATGGGGAGGTACTAGCTCCAACTCGGTTTTACAGTGAAAACTGCAGGAACTTCAAACCGGCACTAGGAAACAGACTGAGAAACCAGAGTAAAAGTGTCTCCTGCAACCCGTTCCATTAGTGCTAGATGAACGAACGTCTCGTCACATGCTCAGTTCTGAGAGATAAGTGTGTGTGAAAGCCGTCCTTCACCTAGCTAGTTGGGAACACAAAGTTTCTTTTCAGTTGCAAACATCCATTCCATACATATATATGGGGAGGTAAAAGCTCCAACTCGGTTTTACAGTGAAAACTGAGGAAATTCAAAGCGGCACTAGGAAACAAACTAAGAAAGCAAAGAAAAATTGTCCCCTGCAACCCGTTCCCTTGGTGCTAGATGAACGAACGTCTCTCCAATTGCTCAGTTCTGAAAGAGAACTGTGTGTGAAAGCCGTCCTTCATTTAGCTTGTTGGGAACACAAAGTTTCTTTTCAGTAGCAAACTCCACTCCATACATATATATGGGGAGGTACTGGCTCCAACTCGGTTTTACAGTGAAAACTGCAGGAACTTCAAACCGGCACTAGGAAACAGACTGAGAAACCAGAGTAAAATTTTCTCCTGCAACCCGTTCCCTTGGTGCTAGATGAACGAACATCTCTCCACTTGCTCAGTTCTGAGAGATAAGGGTGTGTGAAAGCCGTCCTTCAACTAGATTGTTGGGAACACAAAGTTTCTTTTCAGTTGCAAACTCCATTCCATACATGTATATGGGGGGTACAAGCTCCAACTCGGTTTTACAGTGAAAACTGCAGGAATTTCAAACCGGCACTAGGAAACAGACTGAGAAAGCAGAGGAAAAGGGTCTCCTGCAACCTATTCCGTTGGTTCTACATGAACGAACGTCTCTCCACTTGCTCAGTTCTGTGAGATAAGTGTGTGTGAAAGCTGTACTTCAATTATCTTCTTGGGAACACAAAGTTTCTTTTCAGTATAAAACCCCACTCCATACTTATATATGGGCAGGTACTAGCTCCAACTCGGTTTTACAGTGAAAACTGCAGGAACTTCAAACCGGCACTAGGAAACAGACTGAGAAAGCAGAGAAAAAGTGTCCTCCTGCAACCCGTTCCCTTGGTGCTAGATGAACGAACGTCTCTCACATGCTCAGTTCTGAGAGATAAGTGTGTGTGAAAGCCGTCCTTCATTTAGCTTGTTGGGAACACAAAGTTTCTTTTCAGTTGCAAACTCCAATCCATACATATATATGGGGAGGTACTAGCTCCAACTCGGTTTTACAGTGAAAACTGCAGGAACTTCAAACCGGCACTAGGAAACAGACTGAGAAACCAGAGTAAAAGTTTCTCCTGCAACCCGTTCCATTGGTGCTAGATGAACGAACGTCTCTCCGACATGCTCAGTTCTGAGAGATAAGTGTGTGTGAAAGCCGTCCTTCAACCTAGCTTGTTGGGAACACAAAGTTTCTTTTCAGTTGCTAACACCATTCCATAAATATATATGGGGAGGTACTAGCTCCAACTCGGATTTACAGTGAAAACTGCAGGAACTTCAAACCGGTACTAGGATACAGACTGAGAAAACAGTGTAAAACTTTCTCATGCTACCCGTTCCCTTGGTGCTAGATGAACGAAAGTCTCCGTACATGCTCAGTTCTGAGAGATAAGTGTGTGTGAAAGCCGTACTTCACCTAGCTAGTTGGGAACACAAAGTTTCTTTTCAGTTGCAAACCCCATTCCATACATATATATGGGGAGGTACTAGCTCCAATCGGCTTTACAGTGAAAACTGAGGAACTTCAAACCGGCACTAGGAAACAGACTGAGAAAGGAGAGAAAAAGTGTCCCCTGCAACCCGTTCCCTTGGTGCTAGATGAACGAACGTCTCTTCAATTGCTCAGTTCTGAGAGATAATTGTGTGTGAAAGCCGTACTTCACCTAGCTTGTTGGGAACACAAAGATTCTTTTCAGTTGCAAACTCCAATCCATACATATATATGGGGAAGTAATAGCTCCAACTCGGTTTTACAGTGAATACTGCAGGAACTTCAAACCGGCACTAGGAAACAAACTAAGAAAGCAAAGAAAAATTGTCCCCTGCAACCCGTTCCCTTGGTGCTAGATGAACGAACGTCTCTCCAATTGCTCAGTTCTGAAAGAGAACTGTGTGTGAAAGCCGTCCTTCATTTAGCTTGTTGGGAACACAAAGTTTCTTTTCAGTAGCAAACTCCACTCCATACATATATATGGGGAGGTACTGGCTCCAACTCGGTTTTACAGTGAAAACTGCAGGAACTTCAAACCGGCACTAGGAAACAGACTGAGAAACCAGAGTAAAATTTTCTCCTGCAACCCGTTCCCTTGGTGCTAGATGAACGAACATCTCTCCACTTGCTCAGTTCTGAGAGATAAGGGTGTGTGAAAGCCGTCCTTCAACTAGATTGTTGGGAACACAAAGTTTCTTTTCAGTTGCAAACTCCATTCCATACATGTATATGGGGAGGTACTAGCTCCAACTCGGTTTTACAGTGAAAACTGCAGGAACTTCAAACCGGCACTAGGATTCAGACTGAGAAAGCAGAGAAAAAGTGTCCCCTGCAACCCGTTCCCTTGGTGCTAGATGAACGAACGTCTCTCGAATTGCTCAGTTCTGAGAGATAAGTGTGTGTGAATGCCGTCCTTCACTAGTTTGTTGGGAACACAAAGTTTCTTTTCAGTTGCAAACTCCATTCCATACATATATATTGAGAGGTACTAGCTCCAACTCGGTTTTACAGTGAAAACTGCACGAACTTCAAAACGGCACTAGGAAACATACTAACAAAGCAAAGAAAAATTGTCTCCACATTCCGTTCCCTTGGTACTAGATGAACGAACGTCTCTCCACTTGCTCAGTTCTGAAAGATAAGTGTGTGTGAATGCCGTCCTTCAATTAGCTTGTTGGGAACACAAAGTTTCTTTTCAGTTGCAAACTCCACTCCATACATATATATGGGGAGTTACTAGCTCTAACTCGGTTTTACAGTGAAAACTGCAGGAACTTCAAACCGGCACTAGGAAACAGACTGAGAAACCAGAGTAAAAGTTTCTCCTGCAACCCGTTCCATTGGTGCTAGATGAACGAACGTTTCCGTACATGCTCAGTTCTGAGAGATAAGTGTGTGTGAAAGCCGTCCTTCACCTAGCTAGTTGGGAACACAAAGTTTCTTTTCAGTTGCAAACACCATTCCATAAATATATATGGGGAGGTAATAGCTCCAACTCGGTTTTACAGTGAAAACTGAGGAAATTCAAAGCGGCACTAGGAAACAGACTGGGAAAGCAGAGAAAAGTGTCTCCTGCAACCCGTTCCCTAGGTGCTAGATGAACGAACGTCTCTCCAATTGCTCAGTTCTGAGAGATAAGTGTGTGTGAAAGCCGTCCCTCACCTAGCTAGTTGGGAACACAAAGTTACTTTTCAGTTGCAAACCGCATTCCATACATATATATGGGGAGGTATTAGCTCCAACTCGGTTTTACAGTGAAAACTGAGGAACTTCAAACCGGCACTAGGAAACAGACTGAGAAAGCACAGAAAAAGTGTCTCCTGCAACCCGTTCCCTTGTGCTAGATGAACGAACGTCTCTCCACTTGCTCAGTTCTGAGAGATAAGTGTGTGAAAGCTGACCTTCACCTAGCTTGTTGGGAACACAAAGTTTCTTTTCAGTTGCAAACTCCATTCCTTACATATATATGGGGAGGTACAAGCTCCAACTCGGTTTAACAGTGAAAAATGCAAGAACTTCAAACCGGCACTAGGAAACAGACTGAGAAAGCAGAGAAAAAGTGTCTCCTGCAACCCGTTCCCTTGGTGCTAGATGAACGAACGTCTCTCCACTTGCTCATTTCTGAGAGATAAGTGTGTGTGAAAGCCGTACTTCAATTAAGTTTTTGGGAACACAAAGTTTCCTTTCAGTAACAAACTCCACTCCATACATATATATGGGGAGGTACGAGCTCCAACTCGGTTTTACAGTGAAAACTGCAGGAACTTCAAACCGGCACTAGGAAACAGACTGAGAAACCAGATTAAAATTTTCTCCTGCAACCCGTTCCCATGGTGCTAGATGAACGAACGTCTCTCCACTTGCTCATTTCAGAGATAAGTGTGTGTGAAACCCGTCCTTCACCTAGCTTGTGGGAACACAAAGTTTCTTTTCAGTTGCAAACTCCATTCCATACGTATATATGGGGAGGTACTAGCTCCAACTCGGTTTTACAGTGAAAACTTCAGGAACATCAAAACGGCACTAGGAAACAGACTGAGAAAGCAGAGGAAAAGGGTCTCCTGCAACCTGTTCAATTGGTTCTAGATGAACGAACGTCTCTCCACTTGCTCAGTTCTGTGCGATAAGTGTGTGTGAAAGCCGTACTTCAATTATCTTGTTGGGAACTCAAAGATTCTTTTCAGTAGAAAACCCCACTCCATACTTATATATGGGCAGGTACTAGCTCCAACTCTGTTTCACAGTGAAAACTGCAGGAACTTCAAACCTGCACTAGGAAACAGACTGAGAAAGCAGAGAAAAAGTGTCTCCTGCAACCCGTTCCCGTGGTGCTAGATGAACGAACGTCTCTCCATTTGCTCAGTTCTGAGAGATAAGTGTGTGTGAACGCCGTCCTTCAATTAGGTTGTTGGGAACACAAAGTTTCCTTTCAGTAGCAAACTCCACTCCATACATATATATTGGGAGGTACTAGCTCCAACTCGGTTTTACAGTGAAAACTGCAGGAACTTCAAACCGGCACTAGGAAACAGACTGAGAAAGCAGAGTAAAAGTTTCTCCTGCAACCCGTTCCATTGGTGCTAGATGAACGAACGTCTCTCCACTTGCTCAGTTCTGAGAGATAAGTGTGTGTGAAAGCCGTCCTTCACCTAGCTTGTTGGGAACACAAAGTTTCTTTTCAGTTGCAAACACCATTCCATACATATATATGGGGAGGTACTAGCTCCAACTCGGTTTTACAGTGAAAACTGCAGGAACTTCAAAGCGGCACTAGGAAACAGACTGAGAAAGCAGAGAAAAGTGTCTCCTGCAACCAGTTCCCTTGGTGCTAGATGAACGAACGTCTCTCCAATTGCTCAGTTCTGAGAGATAAGTGTGTGTGAAAGCCGTCCTTCACCTAGCTTGTTGGGAACACAAAGTTTCTTTTCAGTTGCAAACTCCATTCCATACATATATATGGGGAGGTACTAGCTCCAACTCGGATTTACAGTGAAAACTGCAGGAACTTCAAACCGGCACTAGGATAACAGACTGAGAAAGCCAGAGTAAAAAGTGTCTCCTGCAACCCGTTCCCTTGGTGCTAGATGAACGAACGTCTCTCCACTTGCTCAGTTCTGAGAGATAAGTGTGTGTGAAAGCCGTCCTTCAATTAGGTTATTGGGAACACAAAGTTTCCTTTCAGTAGCAAACTCCACTCCATACATATATATGGGGAGGTACTAGCTCCAACTCGGTTTTACAGTGAAAACTGCAGGAACTTCAAACCGGCACTAGGAAACAGACTGAGAAAGCAGAGAAAAGTGTCTCCTGCAACCCGTTCCCTTGGTGCTAGATGAACGAACGTCTCTCCACTTGCTCAGTTCTGAGAGATAAGTGTGTGTGAAAGCCGTCCTTCACCTAGCTTGTTGGGAACACAAAGTTTCTTTTCAGTAGCAAACTCCATTCCATACATATATATGGGGAGGTACTAGCTCCAACTCGGTTTTACAGTGAAAACTGCAGGAACTTCAAACCGGCACTAGGAAACAGACTGAGAAAGCAGAGAAAAAGTGTCTCCTGCAACCCGTTCCCTTGGTGCTAGATGAACGAACGTCTCTCCACTTGCTCAGTTCTGAGAGATAAGTGTGTGTGAAAGCCGTCCTTCACCTAGCTTGTTGGGAACACAAAGTTTCCTTTTCAGTAGCAAACTCCACTCCATACATATATATGGGGAGGTACTAGCTCCAACTCGGTTTTACAGTGAAAACTGCAGGAACTTCAAACCGGCACTAGGAAACAGACTGAGAAAGCAGAGAAAAGTGTCTCCTGCAACCCGTTCCCTTGGTGCTAGATGAACGAACGTCTCTCACTTGCTCAGTTCTGAGAGATAAGTGTGTGTGAAAGCCGTCCTTCAACTAGCTTGTTGGGAACACAAAGTTTCTTTTCAGTTGCAAACTCCATTCCATACATATATATGGGGAGGTACTAGCTCCAACTCGGTTTTACAGTGAAAACTGCAGGAACTTTCAAACCGGCACTAGGAAACAGACTGAGAAAGCAGAGGAAAAGGGTCTCCTGCAACCCGTTCCCTTGGTGCTAGATGAACGAACGTCTCTCCACTTGCTCAGTTCTGAAGAGATAAGTGTGTGTGAAAGCCGTCCTTCAATTAGCTTGTTGGGAACACAAAGTTTCTTTTCAGTATGCAAACTCCACTCCATACATTATATATGGGGAGGTACTAGCTCCAACTCGGTTTTACAGTGAAAACTGCAGGAACTTCAAACCGGCACTAGGAAACAGACTGAGAAACCAGAGTAAAAAGTTCTCCTGCAACCCGTTCCCTTGGTGCTAGATGAACGAACGTCTCTCCACTGCTCAGTTCTGAGAGATAAGTGTGTGTGAAAGCCGTCCTTCACTAGCTTGTTGGGAACACAAAGTTTCTTTTCAGTTGCAAACTCCATCCATACATATATACGGGGATGTACTAGCTCCAACTCGGTTTTACAGTGAAAACTGCAGGAACATCAAACCAGCACTAGGAAACAGCCTGAGAGAGCAGAGAAAAGTGTCCCTGCAACCCGTTCCCTTGGTGTTAGATGAACGAACGTCTCTCCACTTGCTCAGTTCTGAGAGATAAGTGTGTGTGAAAGCCGTCCTTCACCTTGCTTGTTGGGAACACAAAGTTTCTTTTCAGTTGCAAACTCCATTCCATACATATATATGGGGAGGTACTAGCTCCAACTCGGTTTACAGTGAAAACTGCAGGAACTTCAAACCGGCACTAGGAAACAGACTGAGAAAGCAGAGAAAAAGTGTCTCCTGCAACCCGTTCCCTTGGTGCTAGATGAACGAACGTCTCTCCACATTGCTCAGTTCTGAGAGATAAGTGTGTGTGAAAGCCGTCCTTCACCTAGCTTGTTGGGAACACAAAGTTTCTTTTCAGTTGCAAACTCCATTCCATACATATATATGGGGAGGTACTAGCTCCAACTCGGTTTTACAGTGAAAACTGCAGGAACTTCAAACCGGCACTAGGAAACAGACTGAGAAAGCAGAGAAAAGTGTCTCCTGCAACCCGTTCCCTTGGTGCTAGATGAACGAACGTCTCTCCACTTGCTCAGTTCTGAGAGATAATTGTGTGTGAAAGCCGTACTTCACCTAGCTTGTTGGGAACACAAAGTTTCTTTTCAGTTGCAAACTCCAATCCATACATATATATGGGGAGGTACTAGCTCCAACTCGGTTTTACAGTGAAAACTGCAGGAACTTCAAACCGGCACTAGGAAACAGACTGAGAAAGCAGAGAAAAAGTGTCCCCTGCAACCCGTTCCCTTGGTGCTAGATGAACGAACGTCTCTCCAATTGCTCAGTTCTGAAGAGATACTGTGTGTGAAAGCCGTCCTTCATTAGCTTGTTGGGAACACAAAGTTTCTTTTCAGTAGCAAACTCCACTCCATACATATATATGGGGAGGTACTAGCTCCAACTCGGTTTTACAGTGAAAACTGCAGGAACTTCAAACCGGCACTAGGAAACAGACTGAGAAACCAGAGTAAAATTTTCTCCTGCAACCCGTTCCCTTGGTGCTAGATGAACGAACATCTCTCCACTTGCTCAGTTCTGAGAGATAAGGGTGTGTGAAAGCCGTCCTTCAACTAGCTTGTTGGGAACACAAAGTTTCTTTTCAGTTGCAAACTCCATTCCATACATAGTATATGGGGGGTACTAGCTCCAACTCGGTTTTACAGTGAAAACTGCAGGAACTTCAAACCGGCACTAGGAAACAGACTGAGAAAGAAGAGAAAAAGTGTCCCCTGCAACCCGTTCCCTTGGTGCTAGATGAACGAACGTCTCTCGAATTGCTCAGTTCTGAGAGATAAGTGTGTGTGAAAGCCGTCCTTCACCTAGCTTGTTGGGAACACAAAGTTTCTTTTCAGTTGCAAACTCCATTCCATACATATATATTGAGAGGTACTAGCTCCAACTCGGTTTTACAGTGAAAACTGCAGGAACTTCAAAACGGCACTAGGAAACAGACTGAGAAAGCAGAGAAAAAGTGTCTCCTGCAACCCGTTCCCTTGGTGCTAGATGAACGAACGTCTCTCCACTTGCTCAGTTCTGAAGATAAGTGTGTGTGAAGCCGTCCTTCAATTAGCTTGTTGGGAACACAAAGTTTCTTTTCAGTTGCAAACTCCACTCCATACATTATATATGGGGAGGTTACTAGCTCCTAACTCGGTTTTACAGTGAAAACTGCAGGAACTTCAAACCGGCACTAGGAAACAGACTGAGAAACCAGAGTAAAAGTTTCTCCTGCAACCCGTTCCCTTGGTGCTAGATGAACGAACGTCTCGTACATTGCTCAGTTCTGAGAGATAAGTGTGTGTGAAAGCCGTCCTTCACCTAGCTTGTTGGGAACACAAAGTTTCTTTTCAGTTGCAAACTCCATTCCATACATATATATGGGGAGGTACTAGCTCCAACTCGGTTTTACAGTGAAAACTGCAGGAACTTCAAACCGGCACTAGGAAACAGACTGAGAAAGCAGAGAAAAGTGTCTCCTGCAACCCGTTCCCTTGGTGCTAGATGAACGAACGTCTCTCCACTTGCTCAGTTCTGAGAGATAAGTGTGTGTGAAAGCCGTCCTTCACCTAGCTTGTTGGGAACACAAAGTTTCTTTTCAGTTGCAAACTCCATTCCATACATATATATGGGGAGGTACTAGCTCCAACTCGGTTTTACAGTGAAAACTGCAGGAACTTCAAACCGGCACTAGGAAACAGACTGAGAAAGCAGAGAAAAAGTGTCTCCTGCAACCCGTTCCCTTGGTGCTAGATGAACGAACGTCTCTCCACTTGCTCAGTTCTGAGAGATAAGTGTGTGTGAAAGCCGTCCTTCAATTAGCTTGTTGGGAACACAAAGTTTCTTTTCAGTTGCAAACTCCATTCCATACATATATATGGGGAGGTACTAGCTCCAACTCGGTTTTACAGTGAAAACTGCAGGAACTTCAAACCGGCACTAGGAAACAGACTGAGAAAGCAGAGTAAAAGTTTCTCCTGCAACCCGTTCCCTTGGTGCTAGATGAACGAACGTCTCTCCACTTGCTCAGTTCTGAGAGATAAGTGTGTGTGAAAGCCGTCCTTCACCTAGCTTGTTGGGAACACAAAGTTTCTTTTCAGTTGCAAACTCCATTCCATACATATATATGGGGAGGTACTAGCTCCAACTCGGTTTTACAGTGAAAACTGCAGGAACTTCAAACCGGCACTAGGAAACAGACTGAGAAAGCAGAGAAAAGTGTCTCCTGCAACCGTTCCCTTGGTGCTAGATGAACGAACGTCTCTCCACTTGCTCAGTTCTGAGAGATAAGTGTGTGTGAAAGCCGTCCTTCACTTAGCTTGTTGGGAACTCAAAGATTCTTTTCAGTAGAAAACCCCACTCCATACTTATATATGGGCAGGTACTAGCTCCAACTCTGTTTCACAGTGAAAACTGCAGGAACTTCAAACCTGCACTAGGAAACAGACTGAGAAAGCAGAGAAAAAGTGTCTCCTGCAACCCGTTCCCGTGGTGCTAGATGAACGAACGTCTCTCCATTTGCTCAGTTCTGAGAGATAAGTGTGTGTGAACGCCGTCCTTCAATTAGGTTTTTGGGAACACAAAGTTTCCTTTCAGTAGCAAACTCCACTCCATACATATATATTGGGAGGTACTAGCTCCAACTCGGTTTTACAGTGAAAACTGCAGGAACTTCAAAGCGGCACTAGGAAACAGACTGAGAAACCAGAGTAAAAGTTTCTCCTGCAACCCGTTCCATTGGTGCTAGATGAACGAACGTTTCCGTACATGCTCAGTTCTGAGAGATAAGTGTGTGTGAAAGCCGTCCTTCACCTAGCTAGTTGGGAACACAAAGTTTCTTTTCAGTTGCAAACACCATTCCATAAATATATATGGGGAGGTAATAGCTCCAACTCGGTTTTACAGTGAAAACTGAGGAAATTCAAAGCGGCACTAGGAAACAGACTGGGAAAGCAGAGAAAAGTGTCTCCTGCAACCAGTTCCCTAGGTGCTAGATGAACGAACGTCTCTCCAATTGCTCAGTTCTGAGAGATAAGTGTGTGTGAAAGCCGCCCTTCACCTAGCTTGTTGGGAACACAAAGTTTCTTTTCAGTTGCAAACTCCATTCCATACATATATATGGGGAGGTACTAGCTCCAACTCGGATTTACAGTGAAAACTGCAGGAACTTCAAACCGGTACTAGGATACAGACTGAGAAACCAGAGTAAAACTTTCTCATGCTACCCGTTCCCTTGGTGCTAGATGAACGAACGTCTCTCCATTTGCTCAGTTCTGAGAGATAAGTGTGTGTGAACGCCGTACTTCATTTAGGTTTTTGGGAACACAAAGTTTCCTTTCAGTAGCAAACTCCACTCCATACATATATATTGGGAGGTACTAGCTCCAACTCGGTTTTACAGTGAAAACTGCAGGAACTTCAAACCGGCACTAGGAAACAGACTGAGAAAGCAGAGGAAAAGGGTCTCCTGCAACCTGTTCACTTGGTTCTAGATGAACGAACGTCTCTCCACTTGCTCAGTTCTGTGAGATAAGTGTGTGTGAAAGCCGTACTTCAATTATCTTGTTGGGAACACAAAGATTCTTTTCAGTAGAAAACCCCACTCCATACTTATATATGGGCAGGTACTAGCTCCAACTCTGTTTTAGAGTGAAAACTGCAGGAACTTCAAACCTGCACTAGGAAACAGACTGAGAAAGCAGAGAAAAAGTGTCTCCTGCAACCCGTTCCCTTGGTGCTAGATGAACGAACGTCTCTCCACTTGCTCAGTTCTGAGAGATAAGTGTGTGTGAAAGCCGTCCTTCAATTAGGTTGTTGGGAACACAAAGTTTCTTTTCAGTAGCAAACTCCACTCCATACATATATATGGGGAGGTACTAGCTCCAACTCGGTTTTACAGTGAAAACTGCAGGAACTTCAAACCGGCACTAGGAAACAGACTGAGAAAGCAGAGGAAAAGTGTCTCCTGCAACCCGTTCCCTTGGTGCTAGATGAACGAACGTCTCTCCACTTGCTCAGTTCTGAGAGATAAGTGTGTGTGAAAGCCGTCCTTCACCTAGCTTGTTGGGAACACAAAGTTTCTTTTCAGTTGCAAACTCCATTCCATACATATATATGGGGAGGTACTAGCTCCAACTCGGTTTTACAGTGAAAACTGCAGGAACTTCAAACCGGCACTAGGAAACAGACTGAGAAAGCAGAGAAAAGTGTCTCCTGCAACCCGTTCCCTTGGTGCTAGATGAACGAACGTCTCTCCACTTGCTCAGTTCTGAGAGATAAGTGTGTGTGAAAGCCGTCCTTCACCTAGCTTGTTGGGAACACAAAGTTTCTTTTCAGTTGCAAACTCCATTCCATACATATATATGGGGAGGTACTAGCTCCAACTCGGTTTTACAGTGAAAACTGCAGGAACTTCAAACCGGCACTAGGAAACAGACTGAGAAAGCAGAGAAAAAGTGTCTCCTGCAACCCGTTCCCTTGGTGCTAGATGAACGAACGTCTCTCCACTTGCTCAGTTCTGAGAGATAAGTGTGTGTGAAAGCCGTCCTTCACCTAGCTTGTTGGGAACACAAAGTTTCTTTTCAGTTGCAAACTCCATTCCATACATATATATGGGGAGGTACTAGCTCCAACTCGGTTTTACAGTGAAAACTGCAGGAACTTCAAACCGGCACTAGGAAACAGACTGAGAAAGCAGAGAAAAAGTGTCTCCTGCAACCCGTTCCCTTGGTGCTAGATGAACGAACGTCTCTCCACTTGCTCAGTTCTGAGAGATAAGTGTGTGTGAAAGCCGTCCTTCACCTAGCTTGCTGGGAACACAAAGATTCTTTTCAGTTGCAAACTCCATTCCATACATATATATGGGGAGGTACTAGCTCCAACTCGGTTTTACAGTGAAAACTGCAGGAACTTCAAACCGGCACTAGGAAACAGACTGAGAAAGCAGAGAAAAGTGTCTCCTGCAACCCGTTCCCTTGGTGCTAGATGAACGAACGTCTCTCCACTTGCTCAGTTCTGAGAGATAAGTGTGTGTGAAAGCCGTCCTTCACTAGCTTGTTGGGAACACAAAGTTTCTTTTCAGTTGCAAACTCCATTCCATACATATATATGGGGAGGTACTAGCTCCAACTCGGTTTTACAGTGAAAACTGCAGGAACTTCAAACCGGCACTAGGAAACAGACTGAGAAAGCAGAGAAAAAGTGTCTCCTGCAACCCGTTCCCTTGGTGCTAGATGAACGAACGTCTCTCCACTTGCTCAGTTCTGAGAGATAAGTGTGTGTGAAAGCCGTCCTTCACCTAGCTTGTTGGGAACACAAAGTTTCTTTTCAGTTGCAAACTCCATTCCATACATATATATGGGGAGGTACAAGCTCCAACTCGGTTTAACAGTGAAAACTGCAGGAACTTCAAACCGGCACTAGGAAACAGACTGAGAAAGCAGAGAAAAAGTGTCTCCTGCAACCCGTTCCCTTGGTGCTAGATGAACGAACGTCTCTCCACTTGCTCATTTCTGAGAGATAAGTGTGTGTGAAAGCCGTACTTCAATTAGTTTTTGGGAACACAAAGTTTCCTTTCAGTAGCAAACTCCACTCCATACATATATATGGGGAGGTACTAGCTCCAACTCGGTTTTACAGTGAAAACTGCAGGAACTTCAAACCGGCACTAGGAAACAGACTGAGAAAGCAGAGGAAAAGTGTCTCCTGCAACCTGTTCCCTTGGTGCTAGATGAACGAACGTCTCTCCACTTGCTCAGTTCTGAGAGATAAGTGTGTGTGAAAGCCGTCCTTCACCTAGCTTGTTGGGAACACAAAGTTTCTTTTCAGTTGCAAACTCCATTCCATACATATATATGGGGAGGTACTAGCTCCAACTCGGTTTTACAGTGAAAACTGCAGGAACTTCAAACCTGCACTAGGAAACAGACTGAGAAAGCAGAGAAAAAGTGTCTCCTGCAACCCGTTCCCTTGGTGCTAGATTGAACGAACGTCTCTGTACACTGCTCAGTTCTGAAGATAAGTGTGTGTGAAAGCCGTCCTTCATTTAGCTTGTTGGGAAAACAAAGTTTCTTTTCAGTTGCGAAACTCCAATCCATACATATATATTGGGAGGTACTAGCTCCAACTCGGTTTTACAGTGAAAACTGCAGGAACTTCAAACCGGCACTAGGAAACAGACTGAGAAACCAGAGTAAAAGTTTCTCCTGCAACCCGTTCCATTGGTGCTAGATGAACGAACGTCTCCGTACATGCTCAGTTCTGAGAGATAAGTGTGTGTGAAAGCCGTCCTTCACCTAGCTAGTTGGGAACACAAAGTTTCTTTTCAGTTGCTAACACCATTCCATACATATATATGGGGAGGTAATAGCTCCAACTCGGTTTTACAGTGAAAACTGCAGGAACTTCAAACCGGCACTAGGAAACAGACTGAGAAAGCAGAGAAAAGTGTCTCCTGCAACCCGTTCCCTTGGTGCTAGATGAACGAACGTCTCTCCACTTGCTCAGTTCTGAGAGATAAGTGTGTGTGAAAGCCGTCCTTCACCTAGCTTGTTGGGAACACAAAGTTTCTTTTCAGTTGCAAACTCCATTCCATACATATATATGGGGAGGTACTAGCTCCAACTCGGTTTTACAGTGAAAACTGCAGGAACTTCAAACCGGCACTAGGAAACAGACTGAGAAAGCAGAGTAAAAGTTTCTCCTGCAACCCGTTCCCTTGGTGCTAGATGAACGAACGTCTCGTCCACTTGCTCAGTTCTGAGAGATAAGTGTGTGTGAAAGCCGTCCTTCACCTAGCTTGTTGGGAACACAAAGTTTCTTTTCAGTTGCAAACTCCATTCCATACATATATATGGGGAGGTACTAGCTCCAACTCGGCTTTACAGTGAAAACTGCAGGAACTTCAAACCGGCACTAGGAAACAGACTGAGAAAGCAGAGAAATAGTGTCCCCTGCAACCCGTTCCCTTGGTGCTAGATGAACGAACGTCTCTTCAATTGCTCAGTTCTGAGAGATAATTGTGTGTGAAAGCCGTCCTTCACCTAGCTTGTTGGGAACACAAAGATTCTTTTCAGTTGCAAACTCCAATCCATACATATATATGGGGAGGTAATAGCTCCAACTCGGTTTTACAGTGAAAACTGCAGGAACTTCAAACCGGCACTAGGAAACAGACTGAAGAAAGCAAGAGAAAATTGTCCCCTGCAACCCGTTCCCTTGGTGCTAGATGAACGAACGTCTCTCCACTTGCTCAGTTCTGAAGAGATAAGTGTGTGTGAAAGCCGTCCTTCATTAGCTTGTTGGGAACACAAAGTTTCTTTTCAGTAGCAAACTCCACTCCATACATATATATGGGGAGGTACTAGCTCCAACTCGGTTTTACACTGAAAACTGCAGGAACTTCAAACCGGCACTAGGAAACAGACTGAGAAACCAGAGTAAAATTTTCTCCTGCATCCCGTTCCCTTGGTGCTAGATGAACGAACATCTCTCCACTTGCTCAGTTCTGAGAGACAAGGGTGTGTGAAAGCCGTCCTTCAACTAGCTTGTTGGGAACACAAAGTTTCTTTTCAGTTGCAAACTCCATTCCATACATGTATATGGGGGGTATAAGCTCCAACTCGGTTTTACAGTGAAAACTGCAGGAACTTCAAACCGGCACTAGGATTCAGACTGAGAAAGAAGAGAAAAAGTGTCCCCTGCAACCCGTTCCCTTGGTGCTAGATGAACGAACGTCTCTCGAATTGCTCAGTTCTGAGAGATAAGTGTGTGTGAAAGCCGTCCTTCAACTAGTTTGTTGGGAACACAAAGTTTCTTTTCAGTTGCAAACTCCATTCCATACATATATATTGAGAGGTACTAGCTCCAACTCGGTTTTACAGTGAAAACTGCACGAACTTCAAAACGGCACTAGGAAACATACTAACAAAGCAAAGAAAAATTGTCTCCTACATCCCGTTCCCTTGGTACTAGATGAACGAACGTCTCTCCACTTGCTCAGTTCTGAAAGATAAGTGTGTGTGAATGCCGTCCTTCAATTAGCTTGTTGGGAACACAAA
This sequence comes from Camelus ferus, assembly GCF_009834535.1. Taxonomy (NCBI): domain Eukaryota; kingdom Metazoa; phylum Chordata; class Mammalia; order Artiodactyla; family Camelidae; genus Camelus; species Camelus ferus. The sequence continues at coordinate 21,981 of NW_022587852.1, read as the reverse complement.
GTTTCTTTTCAGTTGCAAACTCCACTCCATACATATATATGGGGAGTTACTAGCTCTAACTCGGTTTTACATTGAAAACAGCAGGAACTTCAAACAGGCACTAGGAAACAGACTGAGAAAGCAGAGAAAAAGTGTCTCCTGCAACCCGTTCCCTAGGTGCTAGATGAACGAACGTCTCTGCACTTGCTCAGTTCTGAGAGATAAGTGTGTGTGAAAGCCGCCCTTCACTTAGCTTGTTGGGAACACAAAGTTTCTTTTCAGTTGCAAACTCCATTCCATACATATATATGGGGAGGTACTAGCTCCAACTCGGTTTTACAGTGAAAACTGCAGGAACTTCAAACCGGTACTAGGATACAGACTGAGAAATCAGAGTAAAACTTTCTCCTGCTACCCGTTCCCTTGGTGCTAGATGAACGAACGTCTCTCCACTTGCTAAGTTCTGAGGGATAAGTGTGTGTGAAAGTCGTCCTTCACCTAGCTAGTTGGGAACACAAAGTTTCTTTTCAGTTGCAAACCGCATTCCATACATATATATGGGGAGGTATTAGCTCCAACTCGGTTTCACAGTGAAAACTGAGGAAATTCAAACCGGCACTAGGAAACAGACTGAGAAAGCATAGAAAAAGTGTCTCCTGCAACCCGTTCCCTTGGTGCTAGATGAACGAACGTCTCTCCACTTGCTCAGTTCTGATAGATAAGTGTGTGTGAAAGCTGTACTTCAACTAGGTTTTTGGGAACACAAAGTTTCCTTTCAGTAACAAACTCCACTCCATACATATATATGGGGAGGTACGAGCTCCAACTCGGTTTTACAGTGAAAACTGCAGGAACTTCAATCCGGCACTAGGAAACAGACTGAGAAACCAGATTAAAATTTTCTCCTGCAAACCGTTCCCATGGTGCTAGATGAACGAACGTCTCTCCACTTGCTCATTTCAGAGATAAGTGTGTGTGAAACCCGTCCTTCACATAGCTTGTGGGAACACAAAGTTTCTTTTCAGTTGCAAACTCCATTCCATACATATATGTGAGGAGGTACTAGCTCCAACTCGGTTTTACAGTGAAAACTGAAGGAACATCAAAACGGCACTAGGAAACAGTCTGAGAAAGCAGAGGAAAAGTGTCTCCTGCAACCTGTTCCCTTGGTTCTAGATGAACGAACGTCTCTCCACTTGCTCAGTTCTGTGCGATAAGTGTGTGTGAAAGCCGTACTTCAATTATCTTGTTGGGAACACAAAGATTCTTTTCAGTAGAAAACCCCACTCCATACTTATATATGGGCAGGTACAAGCTCCAACTCTGTTTTACAGTGAAAACTGCAGGAACTTCAAACCTGCACTAGGAAACAGACTGAGAAAGCAGAGAAAAAGTGTCTCCTGCAACCCGTTCCCTTGGTGCTAGATGAACGAACGTCTCTCCATTTGCTCAGTTCTGAGAGATAAGTGTGTGTGAAAGCCGTCCTTCAATTAAGTTTTTGGGAACACAAAGTTCCCTTTCAGTAGCAAACTCCACTCCATACATATATATTGAGAGGTACTAGCTCCAACTCGGTTTTACAGTGAAAACTGCAGGAATTTCAAACCGTCACTAGGAAACAAACTGAGAAACCAGATTAAAATTTACTCCTGCAACCCGTTCCCATGGTGCTAGATGAACGAACGTCTCTCCACTTGCTAAGTTCTGAGTGATAAGTGTGTGTGAAACCCGTCCTTCACCTAGCTTGTGGGAACACAAAGTTTCTTTTCAGTTGCAAACACCATTCCATACATATATATGGGGAGGTACTAGCTCCAACTCGGTTTTACAGTGAAAACTGCAAGAACATCAAAACGGCACTAGGAAACAGACTGTGAAAGCAGAGGAAAAGGGTCTCCTGCAACCTGTTCCCTTGGTGCTAGATGAACGAACGTCTCTCCACTTGCTCAGTTCTGAGAGATAAGTGTGTGTGAAAGCCGTCCTTCACCTAGCTAGTTGGGAACACAAAGTTTCTTTTCAGTTGCAAACTCCATTCCATACATATATATGGGGAGGTACTAGCTCCAACTCGGTTTTACAGTGAAAACTGCAGGAACTTCAAACCGGTACTAGGATAACAGACTGAGAAACCAGAGTAAAACTTTCTCCTGCTACCCGTTCCCTTGGTGCTAGATGAACGAACGTCTCTCCACTTGCTCAGTTCTGAGAGATAAGTGTGTGAAAGCTGTCCTTCACCTAGCTTGTTGGGAACACAAAGTTTCTTTTCAGTTGCAAACTCCATTCCTTACATATATATGGGGAGGTACAAGCTCCAACTCGGTTTAACAGTGAAAAATGCAGGAACTTCAAACCGGCACTAGGAAACAGACTGAGAAAGCAGAGAAAAAGTGTCTACTGCAACCCGTTCCCTTGGTGCTAGATGAACGAACGTCTCTCCACTTGCTCATTTCTGAGAGATAACTGTGTGTGAAAGCCGTACTTCAATTAGGTTTTTGGGAACACAAAGTTTCCTTTCAGTAACAAACTCCACTCCATACATATATATGGGGAGGTACGAGCTCCAACTCGGTTTTACAATGAAAACTGCAGGAACTTCAAACCGGCACTAGGAAACAGACTGAGAAACCAGAATAAAATTTTCTCCTGCAACCCGTTCCCATGGTGCTAGATGAACGAACGTTTCTCCACTTGCTCATTTCAGAGATAAGTGTGTGTGAAACCCGTCCTTCACCTAGCTTGTGGGAACACAAAGTTTCTTTTCAGTTGCAAACTCCATTCCATACGTATATATGGGGAGGTACTAGCTCCAACTCGGTTTTACAGTGAAAACTGCAGGAACATCAAAACGGCACTAGGAAACAGACTGAGAAAGCAGAGGAAAAGGGTCTCCTGCAACCTGTTCAATTGGTTCTAGATGAACGAACGTCTCTCCACTTGCTCAGTTCTGTGCGATAAGTGTGTGTGAAAGCCGTACTTCAATTATCTTGTTGGGAACACAAAGATTCTTTTCAGTAGAAAACCCCACTCCATACTTATATATGGGCAGGTACTAGCTCCAACTCTGTTTTACAGTGAAAACTGCAGGAACTTCAAACCTGCACTAGGAAACAGACTGAGAAAGCAGAGAAAAAGTGTCTCCTGCAACCCGTTCCCTTGGTGCTAGATGAACGAACGTCTCTCCATTTGCTCAGTTCTGAGAGATAAGTGTGTGTGAACGCCGTCCTTCAATTAGGTTTTTGGGAACACAAAGTTTCCTTTCAGTAGCAAACTCCACTCCATACATATATATTGGGAGGTACTAGCTCCAACTCGGTTTTACAGTGAAAACTGCAGGAACTTCAAACCGGCACTAGGAAACAGACTGAGAAACCAGAGTAAAAGTTTCTCCTGCAACCCGTTCCATTGGTGCTAGATGAACGAACGTTTCCGTACATGCTCAGTTCTGAGAGATATGTGTGTGTGAAAGCCGTCCTTGACCTAGCTAGTTGGGAACACAAAGTTTCTTTTCAGTTGCAAACACCATTCCATAAATATATATGGGGAGGTAATAGCTCCAACTCGGTTTTACAGTGAAAACTGAGGAAATTCAAAGCGGCACTAGGAAACAGACTGAGAAAGCAGAGATAAGTGTCTCCTGCAACCCGTTCCCTAGGTGCTAGATGAACGAACGTCTCTCCACTTGCTCAGTTCTGAGAGATAAGTGTGTGTGAAAGCCGCCCTTCACCTAGCTTGTTGGGAACACAAAGTTTCTTTTCAGTTGCAAACTCCATTCCATACATATATATGGGGAGGTACTAGCTCCAACTCGGATTTACAGTGAAAACTGCAGGAACTTCAAACCGGTACTAGGATACAGACTGAGAAAACAGAGTAAAACTTTCTCATGCTACCCGTTCCCTTGGTGCTAGATGAACGAACGTCTCCGTACATGCTCAGTTCTGATAGATAAGTGTGTGTGAAAGCCGTACTTCACCTAGCTAGTTGGGAACACAAAGTTTCTTTTCAGTTGCAAACCCCATTCCATACATATATATGGGGAGGTACTAGCTCCAAATCGGTTTTACAGTGAAAACTGCAGGAACTTCAAACCGGCACTAGGAAACAGACTGAGAAAGCAGAGAAAAAGTTTCCCCTTCAACCCGTTCCCTTGGTGCTAGATGAACGAACGTCTCTCGAATTGCTCAGTTCTGGGAGATAAGTGTGTGTGAAAGCCGTCCTTCACCTAGCTTGTTGGGAACACAAAGTTTCTTTTCAGTTGCAAACTCCATTCCATACATATATATGGAGAGGTACTAGCTCCAACTCGGTTTTACAGTGAAAACTGCAGGAACTTCAAACCGGCACTAGGAAACAGACTGAGAAAGAAGAGAAAAAGTGTCTCCTACAACCCGTTCCCTTGGTGCTAGATGAACGAACGTCTCTCCACTTGCTCAGTTCTGAGAGATAAGTGTGTGTGAAAGCCGTCCTTCAACTAGCTTGTTGGGAACACAAAGTTTCTTTTCAGTTGCAAACTCCATTCCATACATATATATGGGGAGGTACTAGCTCCAACTCGGTTTTACAGTGAAAACTGCAGGAACTTCAAACCGGCACTAGGAAACAGACTGAGAAAGCAGAGTAAAAGTGTCTCCTGCAACCCGTTCCCTTGGTGCTAGATGAACGAACGTCTCTCCACTTGCTCAGTTCTGAGAGATAAGTGTGTGTGAAAGCCGTCCTTCACCTAGCTTGTTGGGAACACAAAGTTTCTTTCAGTTGCAAACTCCATTCCATACATATATATGGGGAGGTACTAGCTCCAACTCGGTTTTACAGTGAAAACTGCAGGAACTTCAAACCGGCACTAGGAAACAGACTGAGAAAGCAGAGGAAAAGTGTCTCCTGCAACCCGTTCCCTTGATGCTAGATGAACGAACGTCTCTCCACTTGCTCAGTTCTGAGAGATAAGTGTGTGTGAAAGCCGTCCTTCACCTAGCTTGTTGGGAACACAAAGTTTCTTTTCAGTTGCAAACTCCATTCCATACATATATATGGGGAGGTACTAGCTCAACTCGGTTTTACAGTGAAAACTGCAGGAACTTCAAACCGGCACTAGGAAACAGACTGAGAAAGCAGAGAAAAGTGTCTCCTGCAACCCGTTCCCTTGGTGCTAGATGAACGAACGTCTCTCCAATTGCTCAGTTCTGAGAGATAAGTGTGTGAAAGCCTGTCCTTCAACTAGCTTGTTGGGAACACAAAGTTTCTTTTCAGTTGCAAACTCCATTCCATACATATATATGGGGAGGTACTAGCTCCAACTCGGTTTTACAGTGAAAACTGCAGGAACTTCATACCGGCACTAGGAAACAGACTGAGAAAGCAGAGAAAAAGTGTCTCCTGCAACCCGTTCCCTTGGTGCTAGATGAACGAACGTCTCTCCACTTGCTCAGTTCTGAGAGATAAGTGTGTGTGAAAGCCGTCCTTCACTTAGCTTGTTGGGAACACAAAGTTTCTTTTCAGTAGCAAACTCCACTCCATACATATATATGGGAGGTACTAGCTCCAACTCGGTTTTACAGTGAAAACTGCAGGAACTTCAAACCGGCACTAGGAAACAGACTGAGAAAGCAGAGAAAAGTGTCTCCTGCAACCCGTTCCCTTGGTGCTAGATGAACGAACGTCTCTCCACTTGCTCAGTTCTGAGAGATAAGTGTGTGTGAAAGCCGTCCTTCACTTAGCTTGTTGGGAACACAAAGTTTCTTTTCAGTATGCAAACTCCACTTCCATACATTATATATGGGAGGTACTAGCTCCAACTCGGTTTTACAGTGAAAACTGCAGGAACTTCAAACCGGCACTAGGAAACAGACTGAGAAACCAGAGTAAAAGTGTCTCCTGCAACCCGTTCCCTTGGTGCTAGATGAACGAACGTCTCTCCACTTGCTCAGTTCTGAGAGATAAGTGTGTGTGAAAGCCGTCCTTCACTTAGCTTGTTGGGAACACAAAGTTTCTTTTCAGTTGCAAACTCCAATCCATACATATATATGGGGAGGTACTAGCTCCAACTCGGTTTTACAGTGAAAACTGCAGGAACTTCAAACCGGCACTAGGAAACAGACTGAGAAACCAGAGTAAAAGTTTCTCCTGCAACCCGTTCCCTTGGTGCTAGATGAACGAACGTCTCCGTACATGCTCAGTTCTGAGAGATAAGTGTGTGTGAAAGCCGTCCTTCACCTAGCTTAGTTGGGAACACAAAGTTTCTTTTCAGTTGCAAACTCCATTCCATACATATATATGGGGAGGTAATAGCTCCAACTCGGTTTTACAGTGAAAACTGCAGGAACTTCAAACCGGCACTAGGAAACAGACTGAGAAAGCAGAGAAAAATTGTCTCCCTGCAACCCGTTCCCTTGGTGCTAGATGAACGAACGTCTCTCCACTTGCTCAGTTCTGAAGAGAACTGTGTGTGAAAGCCGTCCTTCATTAGCTTGTTGGGAACACAAAGTTTCTTTTCAGTAGCAAACTCCACTCCATACATATATATGGGGAGGTACTAGGCTCCAACTCGGTTTTACAGTGAAAACTGCAGGAACTTCAAACCGGCACTAGGAAACAGACTGAGAAACCAGAGTAAAATTTTCTCCTGCAACCCGTTCCCTTGGTGCTAGATGAACGAACGTCTCTCCACTTGCTCAGTTCTGAGAGATAAGTGTGTGTGAAAGCCGTCCTTCAACTAGCTTGTTGGGAACACAAAGTTTCTTTTCAGTTGCAAACTCCATTCCATACATATATATGGGGAGGTACTAAGCTCCAACTCGGTTTTACAGTGAAAACTGCAGGAACTTCAAACCGGCACTAGGAAACAGACTGAGAAAGCAGAGGAAAAGGGTCTCCTGCAACCCGTTCCCTTGGTGCTAGATGAACGAACGTCTCTCCACTTGCTCAGTTCTGTGAGATAAGTGTGTGTGAAAGCCGTACTTCAATTATCTTGTTGGGAACACAAAGTTTCTTTTCAGTATAAAACCCCACTCCATACTTATATATGGGCAGGTACTAGCTCCAACTCGTTTTACAGTGAAAACTGCAGGAACTTCAAACCTGCACTAGGAAACAGACTGAGAAACCAGAGTAAAAGTTCCTCCTGCAACCCGTTCCCTTGGTGCTAGGTTGAACGAACGTCTCTGTACATGCTCAGTTCTGAGAGATAAGTGTGTGTGAAAGCCGTCCTTCACTTAGCTTGTTGGGAACACAAAGTTTCTTTTCAGTTGCAACTCCAATCCATACATATATATTGGGAGGTACTAGCTCCAACTCGGTTTTACAGTGAAAACTGCAGGAACTTCAAACCGGCACTAGGAAACAGACTGAGAAACCAGAGTAAAAGTGTCTCCTGCAACCCGTTCCATTGGTGCTAGATGAACGAACGTCTCTCCACTTGCTCAGTTCTGAGAGATAAGTGTGTGTGAAAGCCGTCCTTCACCTAGCTAGTTGGGAACACAAAGTTTCTTTTCAGTTGCTAACACCATTCCATAAATATATATGGGGAGGTACTAGCTCCAACTCGGATTTACAGTGAAAACTGCAGGAACTTCAAACCGGTACTAGGATACAGACTGAGAAACAGAGTAAAACTTTCTCCTGCTAACCCGTTCCCTTGGTGCTAGATGAACGAACGTCTCCGTACATGCTCAGTTCTGAGAGATAAGTGTGTGTGAAAGCCGTACTTCACCTAGCTAGTTGGGAACACAAAGTTTCTTTTCAGTTGCAAACTCCATTCCATACATATATATGGGGAGGTACTAGCTCCAACTCGGCTTTACAGTGAAAACTGCAGGAACTTCAAACCGGCACTAGGAAACAGACTGAGAAAGCAGAGAAAAAGTGTCCCCTGCAACCCGTTCCCTTGGTGCTAGATGAACGAACGTCTCTCCACTTGCTCAGTTCTGAGAGATAAGTGTGTGTGAAAGCCGTCCTTCACCTAGCTTGTTGGGAACACAAAGTTTCTTTTCAGTTGCAAACTCCAATCCATACATATATATGGGGAGGTACTAGCTCCAACTCGGTTTTACAGTGAAAACTGCAGGAACTTCAAACCGGCACTAGGAAACAGACTGAGAAAGCAGAGAAAAAGTGTCTCCTGCAACCCGTTCCCTTGGTGCTAGATGAACGAACGTCTCTCCACTTGCTCAGTTCTGAGAGATAAGTGTGTGTGAAAGCCGTCCTTCAATTAGCTTGTTGGGAACACAAAGTTTCTTTTCAGTAGCAAACTCCACTCCATACATATATATGGGGAGGTACTAGCTCCAACTCGGTTTTACAGTGAAAACTGCAGGAACTTCAAACCGGCACTAGGAAACAGACTGAGAAACCAGAGTAAAATTTTCTCCTGCAACCCGTTCCCTTGGTGCTAGATGAACGAACGTCTCTCCACTTGCTCAGTTCTGAGAGATAAGTGTGTGTGAAAGCCGTCCTTCACCTAGCTTGTTGGGAACACAAAGTTTCTTTTCAGTTGCAAACTCCATTCCATACATATATATGGGGAGGTACTAGCTCCAACTCGGTTTTACAGTGAAAACTGCAGGAACTTCAAACCGGCACTAGGAAACAGACTGAGAAAGCAGAGAAAAAGTGTCTCCTGCAACCCGTTCCCTTGGTGCTAGATGAACGAACGTCTCTCGACTTGCTCAGTTCTGAGAGATAAGTGTGTGTGAAAGCCGTCCTTCACTAGCTTGTTGGGAACACAAAGTTTCTTTTCAGTTGCAAACTCCATTCCATACATATATATGGGGAGGTACTAGCTCCAACTCGGTTTTACAGTGAAAACTGCAGGAACTTCAAACCGGCACTAGGAAACAGACTGAGAAAGCAAGAGAAAAAGTGTCTCCTGCAACCCGTTCCCTTGGTGCTAGATGAACGAACGTCTCTCCACTTGCTCAGTTCTGAGAGATAAGTGTGTGTGAATGCCGTCCTTCAATTAGCTTGTTGGGAACACAAAGTTTCTTTTCAGTTGCAAACTCCACTCCATACATATATATGGGGAGGTACTAGCTCCAACTCGGTTTTACAGTGAAAACTGCAGGAACTTCAAACCGGCACTAGGAAACAGACTGAGAAACCAGAGTAAAAGTGTCTCCTGCAACCCGTTCCATTGGTGCTAGATGAACGAACGTCTCGTACACTGCTCAGTTCTGAGAGATAAGTGTGTGTGAAAGCCGTCCTTCACCTAGCTAGTTGGGAACACAAAGTTTCTTTTCAGTTGCAAACATCCATTCCATACATATATATGGGGAGGTACTAGCTCCAACTCGGTTTTACAGTGAAAACTGCAGGAAATTCAAAGCGGCACTAGGAAACAGACTGAGAAAGCAGAGAAAAGTGTCTCCTGCAACCCGTTCCCTAGGTGCTAGATGAACGAACGTCTCTCCAATTGCTCAGTTCTGAGAGATAAGTGTGTGTGAAAGCCGTCCTTCACCTAGCTTGTTGGGAACACAAAGTTTCTTTTCAGTTGCAAACTCCATTCCATACATATATATGGGGAGGTACTAGCTCCAACTCGGTTTTACAGTGAAAACTGCAGGAACTTCAAACCGGCACTAGGAAACAGACTGAGAAAGCAGAGAAAAAGTGTCTCCTGCAACCCGTTCCCTTGGTGCTAGATGAACGAACGTCTCTCCACTTGCTCAGTTCTGAGAGATAAGTGTGTGTGAAAGCCGTCCTTCACCTAGCTTGTTGGGAACACAAAGTTTCTTTTCAGTTGCAAACTCCATTCCATACATATATATGGGGAGGTACTAGCTCCAACTCGGTTTACAGTGAAAACTGCAGGAACTTCAAACCGGCACTAGGAAACAGACTGAGAAAGCAGAGAAAAGTGTCTCCTGCAACCCGTTCCCTTGGTGCTAGATGAACGAACGTCTCTCCACTTGCTCAGTTCTGAGAGATAAGTGTGTGTGAAAGCCGTACTTCAATTAGTTTATTGGGAACACAAAGTTTCCTTTCAGTAGCAAACTCCACTCCATACATATATATGGGGAGGTACTAGCTCCAACTCGGTTTTACAGTGAAAACTGCAGGAACTTCAAACCGGCACTAGGAAACAGACTGAGAAACCAGATTAAAATTTTCTCCTGCAACCCGTTCCCATGGTGCTAGATGAACGAACGTCTCTCCACTTGCTAAGTTCTGAGAGATAAGTGTGTGTGAAACCCGTCCTTCACCTAGCTTGTGGGAACACAAAGTTTCTTTTCAGTTGCAAACTCCATTCCATACATATATATGGGGAGGTACTAGCTCCAACTCGGTTTTACAGTGAAAACTGCAGGAACATCAAAACGGCACTAGGAAACAGACTGAGAAAGCAGAGGAAAAGGGTCTCCTGCAACCTGTTCCCTTGGTTCTAGATGAACGAACGTCTCTCCACTTGCTCAGTTCTGTGCGATAAGTGTGTGTGAAAGCCGTACTTCAACTTAGCTTGTTGGGAACACAAAGATTCTTTTCAGTTGCAAACTCCACTCCATACTTATATATGGGCAGGTACTAGCTCCAACTCTGTTTTACAGTGAAAACTGCAGGAACTTCAAACCTGCACTAGGAAACAGACTGAGAAAGCAGAGAAAAAGTGTCTCCTGCAACCCGTTCCCTTGGTGCTAGATGAACGAACGTCTCTCCATTTGCTCAGTTCTGAGAGATAAGTGTGTGTGAAAGCCGTCCTTCAATTAGGTTTTTGGGAACACAAAGTTTCCTTTCAGTAGCAAACTCCACTCCATACATATATATTGGGAGGTACTAGCTCCAACTCGGTTTTACAGTGAAAACTGCAGGAACTTCAAACCGGCACTAGGAAACAGACTGAGAAACCAGAGTAAAAGTTTCTCCTGCAACCCGTTCCATTGGTGCTAGATGAACGAACGTTCTCCGTACATGCTCAGTTCTGAGAGATAAGTGTGTGTGAAAGCCGTCCTTCACCTAGCTAGTTGGGAACACAAAGTTTCTTTTCAGTTGCAAACTCCATTCCATAAATATATATGGGGAGGTAATAGCTCCAACTCGGTTTTACAGTGAAAACTGCAGGAACTTCAAACCGGCACTAGGAAACAGACTGAGAAAGCAGAGAAAAGTGTCTCCTGCAACCAGTTCCCTAGGTGCTAGATGAACGAACGTCTCTCCACTTGCTCAGTTCTGAGAGATAAGTGTGTGTGAAAGCCGTCCTTCACCTAGCTTGTTGGGAACACAAAGTTTCTTTTCAGTTGCAAACTCCATTCCATACATATATATGGGGAGGTACTAGCTCCAACTCGGATTTACAGTGAAAACTGCAGGAACTTCAAACCGGCACTAGGAAACAGACTGAGAAACCAGAGTAAAAGTGTCTCCTGCAACCCGTTCCCTTGGTGCTAGATGAACGAACGTCTCTCCACTTGCTCAGTTCTGAGAGATAAGTGTGTGTGAAAGCCGTCCTTCACTTAGCTTGTTGGGAACACAAAGTTTCCTTTCAGTAGCAAACTCCACTCCATACATATATATGGGGAGGTACTAGCTCCAACTCGGTTTTACAGTGAAAACTGCAGGAACTTCAAACCGGCACTAGGAAACAGACTGAGAAAGCAGAGAAAAAGTGTCTCCTGCAACCTGTTCCATTGGTGCTAGATGAACGAACGTCTCTCCACTTGCTCAGTTCTGTAGAGATAAGTGTGTGTGAAAGCCGTACTTCAATTAGCTTGTTGGGAACACAAAGATTTCTTTTCAGTAGCAAACTCCACTCCATACTTATATATGGGGAGGTACTAGCTCCAACTCTGTTTTACAGTGAAAACTGCAGGAACTTCAAACCTGCACTAGGAAACAGACTGAGAAAGCAGAGAAAAAGTGTCTCCTGCAACCCGTTCCCTTGGTGCTAGATGAACGAACGTCTCTCCATTGCTCAGTTCTGAGAGATAAGTGTGTGTGAAAGCCGTCCTTCAATTTTGTTGGGAACACAAAGTTTCCTTTCAGTAGCAAACTCCACTCCATACATATATATGGGGAGGTACTAGCTCCAACTCGGTTTTACAGTGAAAACTGCAGGAACTTCAAACCGGCACTAGGAAACAGACTGAGAAAGCCAGAGTAAAATTTTCTCCTGCAACCCGTTCCCTTGGTGCTAGATGAACGAACAGTCTCTCCACTTGCTCAGTTCTGAGAGATAAGTGTGTGTGAAAGCCGTCCTTCACCTAGCTTGTTGGGAACACAAAGTTTCTTTTCAGTTGCAAACTCCATTCCATACATATATATGGGGAGGTACTAGCTCCAACTCGGTTTTACAGTGAAAACTGCAGGAACTTCAAACCGGCACTAGGAAACAGACTGAGAAAGCAGAGAAAAGTGTCTCCTGCAACCCGTTCCCTTGGTGCTAGATGAACGAACGTCTCTCCACTTGCTCAGTTCTGTGAGATAAGTGTGTGTGAAAGCCGTACTTCAATTATCTTGTTGGGAACACAAAGTTTCTTTTCAGTAGCAAACCCCACTCCATACTTATATATGGGCAGGTACTAGCTCCAACTCGGTTTTACAGTGAAAACTGCAGGAACTTCAAACCTGCACTAGGAAACAGACTGAGAAACCAGAGTAAAAGTTCCTCCTGCAACCCGTTCCCTTGGTGCTAGATGAACGAACGTCTCTGTACATGCTCAGTTCTGAGAGATAAGTGTGTGTGAAAGCCGTCCTTCACTTAGCTTGTTGGGAACACAAAGTTTCTTTTCAGTTGCAAACTCCATTCCATACATATATATGGGAGGTACTAGCTCCAACTCGGTTTTACAGTGAAAACTGCAGGAACTTCAAACCGGCACTAGGAAACAGACTGAGAAACCAGAGTAAAAGTTTCTCCTGCAACCCGTTCCATTGGTGCTAGATGAACGAACGTCTCCGTACATTGCTCAGTTCTGAGAGATAAGTGTGTGTGAAAGCCGTCCTTCACCTAGCTTGTTGGGAACACAAAGTTTCTTTTCAGTTGCAAACTCCATTCCATAAATATATATGGGGAGGTACTAGCTCCAACTCGGTTTTACAGTGAAAACTGCAGGAACTTCAAACCGGCACTAGGAAACAGACTGAGAAAGCAGAGTAAAAGTTTCTCCTGCAACCCGTTCCCTTGGTGCTAGATGAACGAACGTCTCTCCACTTGCTCAGTTCTGAGAGATAAGTGTGTGTGAAAGCCGTCCTTCACCTAGCTTGTTGGGAACACAAAGTTTCTTTTCAGTTGCAAACTCCATTCCATACATATATATGGGGAGGTACTAGCTCCAACTCGGTTTTACAGTGAAAACTGCAGGAACTTCAAACCGGCACTAGGAAACAGACTGAGAAAGCAGAGAAAAAGTGTCTCCTGCAACCCGTTCCCTTGGTGCTAGATGAACGAACGTCTCTTCAATTGCTCAGTTCTGAGAGATAAGTGTGTGTGAAAGCCGTCCTTCACCTAGCTTGTTGGGAACACAAAGATTCTTTTCAGTTGCAAACTCCAATCCATACATATATATGGGGAGGTAATAGCTCCAACTCGGTTTTACAGTGAAAACTGCAGGAACTTCAAACCGGCACTAGGAAACAGACTGAGAAAGCAAGAGAAAATTGTCCTCCTGCAACCCGTTCCCTTGGTGCTAGATGAACGAACGTCTCTCCACTTGCTCAGTTCTGAGAGATAAGTGTGTGTGAAAGCCGTCCTTCACTTAGCTTGTTGGGAACACAAAGTTTCTTTTCAGTAGCAAACTCCACTCCATACATATATATGGGGAGGTACTAGCTCCAACTCGGTTTTACAGTGAAAACTGCAGGAACTTCAAACCGGCACTAGGAAACAGACTGAGAAAGCAGAGAAAAATTGTCTCCTGCAACCCGTTCCCTTGGTGCTAGATGAACGAACATCTCTCCACTTGCTCAGTTCTGAGAGATAAGTGTGTGTGAAAGCCGTCCTTCAACTAGCTTGTTGGGAACACAAAGTTTCTTTTCAGTTGCAAACTCCATTCCATACATATATATGGGGAGGTACTAGCTCCAACTCGGTTTTACAGTGAAAACTGCAGGAACTTCAAACCGGCACTAGGAAACAGACTGAGAAAGCAGAGAAAAAGTGTCTCCCTGCAACCCGTTCCCTTGGTGCTAGATGAACGAACGTCTCTCCACTTGCTCAGTTCTGAGAGATAAGTGTGTGTGAAAGCCGTCCTTCACTAGCTTGTTGGGAACACAAAGTTTCTTTTCAGTTGCAAACTCCATTCCATACATATATATGGGAGGTACTAGCTCCAACTCGGTTTTACAGTGAAAACTGCAGGAACTTCAAACCGGCACTAGGAAACAGACTGAGAAAGCAGAGAAAATTGTCTCCTGCAACCCGTTCCCTTGGTGCTAGATGAACGAACGTCTCTCCACTTGCTCAGTTCTGAGAGATAAGTGTGTGTGAAAGCCGTCCTTCAATTAGCTTGTTGGGAACACAAAGTTTCTTTTCAGTTGCAAACTCCACTCCATACATATATATGGGGAGGTACTAGCTCTAACTCGGTTTTACAGTGAAAACTGCAGGAACTTCAAACCGGCACTAGGAAACAGACTGAGAAACCAGAGTAAAAGTTTCTCCTGCAACCCGTTCCCTTGGTGCTAGATGAACGAACGTCTCTGTACATGCTCAGTTCTGAGAGATAAGTGTGTGTGAAAGCCGTCCTTCACCTAGCTTGTTGGGAACACAAAGTTTCTTTTCAGTTGCAAACACCATTCCATACATATATATGGGGAGGTAATAGCTCCAACTCGGTTTTACAGTGAAAACTGCAGGAAATTCAAAGCGGCACTAGGAAACAGACTGAGAAAGCAGAGAAAAGTGTCTCCTGCAACCCGTTCCCTTGGTGCTAGATGAACGAACGTCTCTCCAATTGCTCAGTTCTGAGAGATAAGTGTGTGTGAAAGCCGTCCCTCACCTAGCTAGTTGGGAACACAAAGTTTCTTTTCAGTTGCAAACTCCATTCCATACATATATATGGGGAGGTACTAGCTCCAACTCGGTTTTACAGTGAAAACTGCAGGAACTTCAAACCGGCACTAGGAAACAGACTGAGAAAGCACAGAAAAAGTGTCTCCTGCAACCCGTTCCCTTTGTGCTAGATGAACGAACGTCTCTCCACTTGCTCAGTTCTGAGAGATAAGTGTGTGTGAAAGCCTGTCCTTCACCTAGCTTGTTGGGAACACAAAGTTTCTTTTCAGTTGCAAACTCCATTCCATACATATATATGGGGAGGTACTAGCTCCAACTCGGTTTAACAGTGAAAACTGCAGGAACTTCAAACCGGCACTAGGAAACAGACTGAGAAAGCAGAGAAAAAGTGTCTCCTGCAACCCGTTCCCTTGGTGCTAGATGAACGAACGTCTCTCCACTTGCTCAGTTCTGAGAGATAAGTGTGTGTGAAAGCCGTACTTCAATTAGGTTATTGGGAACACAAAGTTTCCTTTCAGTAGCAAACTCCACTCCATACATATATATGGGGAGGTACTAGCTCCAACTCGGTTTTACAGTGAAAACTGCAGGAACTTCAAACCGGCACTAGGAAACAGACTGAGAAACCAGATTAAAATTTTCTCCTGCAACCCGTTCCCATGGTGCTAGATGAACGAACGTCTCTCCACTTGCTAAGTTCTGAGAGATAAGTGTGTGTGAAACCCGTCCTTCACCTAGCTTGTGGGAACACAAAGTTTCTTTTCAGTTGCAAACTCCATTCCATACATATATATGGGGAGGTACTAGCTCCAACTCGGTTTTACAGTGAAAACTGCAGGAACATCAAAACGGCACTAGGAAACAGACTGAGAAAGCAGAGGAAAAGGGTCTCCTGCAACCTGTTCCCTTGGTTCTAGATGAACGAACGTCTCTCCACTTGCTCAGTTCTGTGAGATAAGTGTGTGTGAAAGCCGTACTTCAAATATCTTGTTGGGAACACAAAGTTTCTTTTCAGTAGAAAACCCCACTCCATACTTATATATGGGCAGGTACTAGCTCCAACTCTGTTTTACAGTGAAAACTGCAGGAACTTCAAACCTGCACTAGGAAACAGACTGAGAAAGCAGAGAAAAAGTGTCTCCTGCAACCCGTTCCCTTGGTGCTAGATGAACGAACGTCTCTCCATTTGCTCAGTTCTGAGAGATAAGTGTGTGTGAACGCCGTCCTTCACTAGCTTGTTGGGAACACAAAGTTTCCTTTCAGTAGCAAACTCCACTCCATACATATATATTGGGAGGTACTAGCTCCAACTCGGTTTTACAGTGAAAACTGCAGGAACTTCAAAGCGGCACTAGGAAACAGACTGAGAAAGCCAGAGTAAAAGTTTCTCCTGCAACCCGTTCCATTGGTGCTAGATGAACGAACGTTTCCGTACATGCTCAGTTCTGAGAGATAAGTGTGTGTGAAAGCCGTCCTTCACCTAGCTAGTTGGGAACACAAAGTTTCTTTTCAGTTGCAAACTCCATTCCATAAATATATATGGGGAGGTAATAGCTCCAACTCGGTTTTACAGTGAAAACTGCAGGAACTTCAAACCGGCACTAGGAAACAGACTGAGAAAGCAGAGAAAAGTGTCTCCTGCAACCAGTTCCCTAGGTGCTAGATGAACGAACGTCTCTCCAATTGCTCAGTTCTGAGAGATAAGTGTGTGTGAAAGCCGTCCCTTCACCTAGCTTGTTGGGAACACAAAGTTTCTTTTCAGTTGCAAACTCCATTCCATACATATATATGGGGAGGTACTAGCTCCAACTCGGTTTTACAGTGAAAACTGCAGGAACTTCAAACCGGCACTAGGATACAGACTGAGAAAGCAGAGAAAAGTGTCTCCTGCAACCCGTTCCCTTGGTGCTAGATGAACGAACGTCTCTCCACTTGCTCAGTTCTGAGAGATAAGTGTGTGTGAAAGCCGTACTTCAATTAGCTTGTTGGGAACACAAAGTTTCTTTTCAGTAGCAAACTCCACTCCATACATATATATTGGGAGGTACTAGCTCCAACTCGGTTTTACAGTGAAAACTGCAGGAACTTCAAACCGGCACTAGGAAACAGACTGAGAAAGCAGAGGAAAAGTGTCTCCTGCAACCCGTTCCATTGGTTCTAGATGAACGAACGTCTCTCCACTTGCTCAGTTCTGTGCGATAAGTGTGTGTGAAAGCCGTACTTCAATTATCTTGTTGGGAACACAAAGTTCTTTTCAGTAGAAAACCCCACTCCATACTTATATATGGGCAGGTACTAGCTCCAACTCTGTTTTAGAGTGAAAACTGCAGGAACTTCAAACCTGCACTAGGAAACAGACTGAGAAAGCAGAGAAAAGTGTCTCCTGCAACCCGTTCCCTTGGTGCTAGATGAACGAACGTCTCTCCATTTGCTCAGTTCTGAGAGATAAGTGTGTGTGAAAGCCGTCCTTCAATTAGGTTTTTGGGAACACAAAGTTTCCTTTCAGTAGCAAACTCCACTCCATACATATATATGGGAGGTACTAGCTCCAACTCGGTTTTACAGTGAAAACTGCAGGAACTTCAAACCGTCACTAGGAAACAGACTGAGAAAGCAGAGAAAAGGGTCTCCTGCAACCTGTTCCCATGGTGCTAGATGAACGAACGTCTCTCCACTTGCTAAGTTCTGAGTGATAAGTGTGTGTGAAACCCGTCCTTCACCTAGCTTGTGGGAACACAAAGTTTCTTTTCAGTTGCAAACTCCATTCCATACATATATATGGGGAGGTACTAGCTCCAACTCGGTTTTACAGTGAAAACTGCAAGAACATCAAAACGGCACTAGGAAACAGACTGAGAAAAGGGTCTCCTGCAACCTGTTCCCTTGGTGCTAGATGAACGAACGTCTCTCCACTTGCTCAGTTCTGAGAGATAAGTGTGTGTGAAAGCCGTACTTCAATTATCTTGTTGGGAACACAAAGTTTCTTTTCAGTTGCAAACCGCATTCCATACATATATATGGGGAGGTATTAGCTCCAACTCGGTTTTACAGTGAAAACTGAGGAACTTCAAACCGGCACTAGGAAACAGACTGAGAAAGCACAGAAAAAGTGTCTCCTGCAACCCGTTCCCTTTGTGCTAGATGAACGAACGTCTCTCCACTTGCTCAGTTCTGAGAGATAAGTGTGTGAAAGCTGTCCTTCACCTAGCTTGTTGGGAACACAAAGTTTCTTTTCAGTTGCAAACTCCATTCCTTACATATATATGGGGAGGTACAAGCTCCAACTCGGTTTAACAGTGAAAAATGCAGGAACTTCAAACCGGCACTAGGAAACAGACTGAGAAAGCAGAGAAAAAGTGTCTCCTGCAACCCGTTCCCTTGGTGCTAGATGAACGAACGTCTCTCCACTTGCTCAGTTCTGAGAGATAAGTGTGTGTGAAAGCCGTACTTCAATTAGGTTTTTGGGAACACAAAGTTTCCTTTCAGTAACAAACTCCACTCCATACATATATATGGGGAGGTACTAGCTCCAACTCGGTTTTACAGTGAAAACTGCAGGAACTTCAAACCGGCACTAGGAAACAGACTGAGAAAGCAGAGAAAAGTGTCTCCTGCAACCCGTTCCCATGGTGCTAGATGAACGAACGTCTCTCCACTTGCTCAGTTCTGAGAGATAAGTGTGTGTGAAAGCCGTCCTTCACCTAGCTTGTTGGGAACACAAAGTTTCTTTTCAGTTGCAAACTCCATTCCATACATATATATGGGGAGGTACTAGCTCCAACTCGGTTTTACAGTGAAAACTGCAGGAACATTCAAACCGGCACTAGGAAACAGACTGAGAAAGCAGAGAAAAGTGTCTCCTGCAACCTGTTCCCTTGTGCTAGATGAACGAACGTCTCTCCACTTGCTCAGTTCTGTGCGATAAGTGTGTGTGAAAGCCGTCCTTCAATTAGCTTGTTGGGAACACAAAGATTTCTTTTCAGTAGCAAACTCCACTCCATACATATATATGGGGCAGGTACTAGCTCCAACTCGGTTTTACAGTGAAAACTGAGGAACTTCAAACCGGCACTAGGAAACAGACTGAGAAAGCACAGAAAAAGTGTCTCCTGCAACCCGTTCCCTTGGTGCTAGATGAACGAACGTCTCTCCACTTGCTCAGTTCTGAGAGATAAGTGTGTGAAAGCCGTCCTTCACCTAGCTTGTTGGGAACACAAAGTTTCTTTTCAGTTGCAAACTCCATTCCATACATATATATGGGGAGGTACTAGCTCCAACTCGGTTTACAGTGAAAACTGCAGGAACTTCAAACCGGCACTAGGAAACAGACTGAGAAAGCAGAGAAAAGTGTCTCCTGCAACCCGTTCCCTTGGTGCTAGATGAACGAACGTCTCTCCACTTGCTCAGTTCTGAGAGATAAGTGTGTGTGAAAGCCGTCCTTCAATTAGTTTTGGGAACACAAAGTTTCCTTTTCAGTAGCAAACTCCACTCCATACATATATATGGGAGGTACTAGCTCCAACTCGGTTTTACAGTGAAAACTGCAGGAACTTTCAAACCGGCACTAGGAAACAGACTGAGAAAGCAGAGGAAAAGGGTCTCCTGCAACCTGTTCCCTTGGTGCTAGATGAACGAACGTCTCTCCACTTGCTCAGTTCTGTAGAGATAAGTGTGTGTGAAAGCTGTCCTTCACCTATCTTGTTGGGAACACAAAGTTTCTTTTCAGTAGCAAACTCCATTCCATACTATATATGGGCAGGTACTAGCTCCAACTCTGTTTTACAGTGAAAACTGCAGGAACTTCAAACCTGCACTAGGAAACAGACTGAGAAACCAGAGTAAAAGTTCCTCCTGCAACCCGTTCCCTTGGTGCTAGTTGAACGAACGTCTCTGTACATGCTCAGTTCTGAGAGATAAGTGTGTGTGAAAGCCGTCCTTCATTTAGCTTGTTGGGAAAACAAAGTTTCTTTTCAGTTGCGAACTCCAATCCATACATATATATTGGGAGGTACTAGCTCCAACTCGGTTTTACAGTGAAAACTGCAGGAACTTCAAACCGGCACTAGGAAACAGACTGAGAAACCAGAGTAAAAGTTTCTCCTGCAACCCGTTCCATTGGTGCTAGATGAACGAACGTCTCCGTACATTTGCTCAGTTCTGAGAGATAAGTGTGTGTGAAAGCCGTCCTTCACCTAGCTAGTTGGGAACACAAAGTTTCTTTTCAGTTGCAAACACCATTCCATAAATATATATGGGGAGGTAATAGCTCCAACTCGGTTTTACAGTGAAAACTGAGGAAATTCAAAGCGGCACTAGGAAACAGACTGAGAAAGCAGAGAAAAGTGTCTCCTGCAACCCGTTCCCTAGGTGCTAGATGAACGAACGTCTCTCCACTTGCTCAGTTCTGAGAGATAAGTGTGTGTGAAAGCCGCCCTTCACCTAGCTTGTTGGGAACACAAAGTTTCTTTTCAGTTGCAAACTCCATTCCATACATATATATGGGGAGGTACTAGCTCCAACTCGGTTTTACAGTGAAAACTGCAGGAACGTAAAACCGGTACTAGGATACAGACTGAGAAAACAGAGTAAAACTTTCTCCTGCTACCCGTTCCCTTGGTGCTAGATGAACGAAAGTCTCCGTACATGCTCAGTTCTGAGAGATAAGTGTGTGTGAAAGCCGTACTTCACCTAGCTAGTTGGGAACACAAAGTTTCTTTTCAGTTGCAAACTCCCATTCCATACATATATATGGGGAGGTACTAGCTCCAAATCGGCTTTACAGTGAAAACTGAGGAACTTCAAACCGGCACTAGGAAACAGACTGAGAAAGAGAGAAATAGTGTCCCCTGCAACCCGTTCCCTTGGTGCTAGATGAACGAACGTCTCTTCAATTGCTCAGTTCTGAGAGATAATTGTGTGTGAAAGCCGTCCTTCACCTAGCTTGTTGGGAACACAAAGATTCTTTTCAGTTGCAAACTCCACTCCATACATATATATGGGGAGGTACTAGCTCCAACTCGGTTTTACAGTGAAAACTGCAGGAACTTCAAACCGGCACTAGGAAACAAACTAAGAAAGCAAGAAAAATTGTCCCCTGCAACCCGTTCCCTTGGTGCTAGATGAACGAACGTCTCTCCACTTGCTCAGTTCTGAAAGAGAACTGTGTGTGAAAGCCGTCCTTCATTTAGCTTGTTGGGAACACAAAGTTTCTTTTCAGTAGCAAACTCCACTCCATACATATATATGGGGAGGTACTGGCTCCAACTCGGTTTTACAGTGAAAACTGCAGGAACTTCAAACCGGCACTAGGAAACAGACTGAGAAACCAGAGTAAAATTTTCTCCTGCAATCCCGTTCCCTTGGTGCTAGATGAACGAACGTCTCTCCACTTGCTCAGTTCTGAGAGATAAGGGTGTGTGAAAGCCGTCCTTCAACTAGCTTGTTGGGAACACAAAGTTTCTTTTCAGTTGCAAACTCCATTCCATACATGTATATGGGGGGTATAAGCTCCAACTCGGTTTTACAGTGAAAACTGCAGGAACTTCAAACCGGCACTAGGATTCAGACTGAGAAAGAAGAGAAAAAGTGTCCCCTGCAACCCGTTCCCTTGGTGCTAGATGAACGAACGTCTCTCGAATTGCTCAGTTCTGAGAGATAAGTGTGTGTGAATGCCGTCCTTCACTAGTTTGTTGGGAACACAAAGTTTCTTTTCAGTTGCAAACTCCATTCCATACATATATATTGAGAGGTACTAGCTCCAACTCGGTTTTACAGTGAAAACTGCACGAACTTCAAAACGGCACTAGGAAACATACTAACAAAGCAAAGAAAAATTGTCCCTACATCCCGTTCCCTTTGGTACTAGATGAACGAACGTCTCTCCACTTGCTCAGTTTCTGAAAGATAATGTGTGTGAATGCCGTCCTTCAATTAGCTTGTTGGGAACACAAGTTTCTTTCAGTTGCAAACTCCACTCCATACATATATATGGGGAGTTACTAGCTCTAACTAGGTTTTACATTGAAAACAGCAGGAACTTCAAACAGGCACTAGGAACAGACTGAGAA
>NW_022587851.1:0-44310 GCF_009834535.1 Camelus ferus | reverse complement strand
CAACTAGATTGTTGGAACACAAAGTTTCTTTTCAGTTTCAAACTCCACTCCATAGATATATATGGGAAGGTACTAGCTCCAGCTCGGTTTTACAGTGAAAACTGCAGGAACTTCAAACCGGCACTAGGAAACTGACTGAGATACCAGAGTAAAAGTTTCTCCTGCAACCCGTTCCCTTTGTGCTAGATGAACGAACGTCTCTCCACATGCTCAATTTTGAGAGATAAGTGTGTGTGAAAGAAGTCCTTCAACTAGCTTGTTGGGAACACAAAGTTTCTTTTCAGTATCAAACTCCACTCCATACATATATGGGAAGGTACTAGCTCCACCTCGGATTTACAGTGAAAACTGCAGGAACTTCAAACCGGCACTAGGAAACAGACTGAGAAACCAGAGTATAAGTTTCTCCTGCAAACCGTTCCAATTGTGCTAGATGAACGAACGTTTCTTCTCCACATGCTTCAGTTTTGAGAGAAAAGTGTGTGTGAATGCCGTCCTTCAACTAGCTTGTTGGGAACACAAAGGTTTGTTTTCAGTTTCCAACTCCACTCCATACATATATATGGGAAGGTACTAGCTCCAACTTGTTTTTACAGTGAAAACTGCAGGAACTTCAAACCGGCACTAGGAAACAGACTGAGAAACCATAGAAAAACTTTCTCCTGCACCCCGTACCCTTTGTGCTATATGAACTAACGTCTCCCCACATGCTCAATTTTGAGAGATAAGTGTGTGTGAAAGCCGTCCTTCAACTAGCTTGTTGGGAACACAAAGTTTCTTTTCAGTTTCCAACTCCACTCCATAGATATATATGGGAAGGTACTAGCTCCAACTCCGTTTTACAGTGAAATCTGCAGGAACTTCAAACCGGCACTAGGAACAAGACTGAGAACCAGTGTAAATGTTTCTCCTGCACCCCGTTCCAATTGTGCTAGATGAACGAACGTCTCTCCACATGCTCAGTTTTGAGAGATAAGTGTGTGTGAAAGCCGTCCTTCAACTAGCTTGTTGGGAACACAAAGTTTCTTTTCAGTTTCCAACTCCACTCCATACATATATATGGGAAGGTACTAGCTCAAACTCCGTTTTACAGTGAAAAATGCAGGAACTTCAAACCGGCACTAGGAAACAGACTGAGAATCCATAGAAAAACTTTCTCCTGCACCTCGTTCCAATGGTGCTAGATGAACGAACGTCTCCCCACATGCTCAGTTTTGAGAGATAAGTGTGTGTGAAAGCCGTCCTTCAACTAGCTTGTTGGGAACACAAAGTTTCTTTTCAGTTTCCAACACCAATCCATACATATATATGGGAAGGTTCTAGCTCCAACTCGGTTTTACAGTGAAAACTGCAGGAACTTCAAACCGGCACTAGGAAACAGACTGAGAAACCACAGTAAAAGTTTCTCCTGCAACCCGTTCCCTTTTTTGCTAGATGAACGAACGTCTCTCCACATGCTCAGTTTTGAGAGATAAGTGTGTGTGAAAGCCGTCCTTCAACTAGCTTGTTGGGAACACAAAGTTTCTTTTCAGTTTCCAACTCCACTCCATACATAAATATGGGAAGGTACTTGCTCCAACTCCGTTTTACAGTGAAAACTGCAGGAACTTCAAACCGGCACTAGGAAACAGACTGAGAAACCAGAGTAAAAGTTTCTCCTGCAAACCGTTCCCTTTGTTCTAGATGAACGAACGTCTCTCCACATGCTCAATTTTGAGAGATAAGTGTGTGTGAAAGAAGCCCTTCAACTAGCTTGTTGGGAACACAAAGTTTCTTTTAAGTTTCCAACTCCACTTCCATACATATATATGGGAAGGTAGTTGCTCCAACTCAGTTTTACAGTGAAAACTGCAGGAACTTCAAACCGGCACTAGGAAACAGACTGAGAAAGCACAGTAAAAGTTTCTCCTGCACCCCGTTCCAATTGTGCTAGATGAACGAACGTCTCCCCACATGCTCAGTTTAAGAGATAAGTGTGTGTGAAAGAAGTCCTTCAACTAGCTGTTGGGAACACAAAGTTTCTTTTCAGTTTCCAACTCCACTCCATACATATATATGGGAAGGTACAAGCTCCAACTCCATTTTACAGTGAAAACTGCAGGAACTTCAAACCGGCACTAGGAAACAGACTGAGAAACCAGAGTAAAAGTTTCTCCTGCACCCCGTTCCAATTGTGCTAGATGAACGAACGTCTCCCCACATGCTCAGTTTTGAGAGATAAGTGTGTGTGAAAGAAGTCCTTCAACTAGCTTGTTGGGAACACAAAGTTTCTTTTCAGTTTCCAACTCCACTCCATACATATATATGGGAAGGTACTAGCTCCAACTCGGTTTTACAGTGAAAACTGCAGGAAATTCAAACCGGCACTAGGAAACAGACTGAGAAGACAGAGTAAAAGTTTCTCCTGCAACCCGTTCCCTTTGTGCTAGATGAACGAACGTCTCTTCACATGCTCAATTTTGAGAGATATGTGTGTGTGAAAGCCGTCCTTCAACTAGCTTGTTGGGAACACAAAGTTTGCTTTTCAGTTTCCAACTCCACTCCATACATATATATGGGAAGGTACTAGCTCCAACTTGTTTTTACAGTGAAAACTGCAGGAACTTCAAACCGGCACTAGGAAACAGACTGAGAAAACAGGGTAAAAGTTTCTCCTGCAACCCGTTCCCTTTTTGCTAGATGAACGAACGTCTCTCCACATGCTCAATTTTGAGAGATATGTGTGTGTGAAAGCCGTCCTTCAACTAGATTGTTGGGAACACAAAGTTTGTTTTCAGTTTCCAACTCCACTCCATACATATATATGGGAAGGTACTAGCTCCAACACGGTTTTACAGTGAAAACTGCAGGAATATCAAACCGGCACTAGGAAACAGTCTGAGAAACCGGAGTAAAAGTTTCTCCTGCAACCAGTTCCTTTTGTGCAAGATGAACGAACTTCTCTCCACATGCTCAGTTTTGAGAGATAAGTGTGTGTTAAAGCCGTTCTTCAACTAGATTGTTGGTAACACAAAGTTTATTTTCAGTTTCCAACCCCACTCCATACATATATATGGGTAGGAGATAGCTCCAACTCAGTTTACAGTGAAAACTGCAGGAACTTCAAACCGGCACTAGGAAACAGACTGAGAAACCAGAGTAAAAGTTACTCCTGCACCCCGTTCCAATTGTGCTAGATGAACGAACGTCTCCCCACATGCTCAGTTTTGAGAGATAAGTGTGTGTGAAAGAAGTCCTTCAACTAGCTTGTTGGGAACACAAAGTTTCTTTTCAGTATCAAACTCCACTCCATACATATATATGGGAAGGTACTAGCTCCAACTCGGATTTACACTGAAAACTGCAGGAACTTCAAAACGGCACTAGGAAACAGACTGAGAAAACAGAGTAAAAGTTTCTCCTGCAACCCGTTCCCTTTTTTGCTAGGTGAACGAACGTCTCTCCACATGCTCAGTTTTGAGAGATAAGTGTGTGTGAAAGCCGTCCTTCAACCAGCTTTTTGGGAACACAAAGTTTCTTTTCAGTTTCCAACTCCACTCCATACATATATATGGGAAGGTACAAGCTCCAACTCGGTTTTACATTGAAAACTGCATGAACATCAAAGCGGCACTAGGAACAGACTGACAAACCACAGTAAAAGTTTTCCTGCAAACCGTTCCCTTTGTGCTAGAGGAACGAACGTCTCTCCACATGCTAGTTTTGAGAAATTGTGCGTGTGAAAGCCATCCTTCAACTAGCTTGTTGGGAATACAAAGTTTCTTTTCATTTCCAACACCACTCCATAACATATATATGGGAAGGTAACTAGCTCCAACACGGTTTTACAGTGAAAACTGCAGGAACATTCAAACCGGCACTAGGAAACAGTCTGAGAAACCGGAGTAAAAGTTTCTCCTGCAACCAGTTCCCTTTGTGCTAGATGAACGAACGTCTCTCCACATGCTCAATTTTGAGAGATAAGTGTGTGTGAAAGCCGCCTTCAACTAGCTTGTTGGGAGCACAAAGTTTCTTTTCAGTTTCCAACCCCACTCCGTACATATATATGGGAAGGTACTAGCTCCAACTCGGTTTTACAGTGAAAACTGCAGGAAATACAAACCGGCACTAGGAAACAGACTGAGAAAGCATAGAAAAACTTTCTCCTGCAACCCGTACTCTTTGTGCTAGATGAACGAACGCCTCCCCACATGCTCAGTTTTGAGAGATAAGTGTGTGTGAAAGCCGTCCATCAACTAGCTTGTTGGGAACACAAAGTTTCTTTTCAGTTTCCAACTCCACTCCATACATATATATGGGAAGGTACTAGCTCCAACTCGGTTTTACAGTGAAAACTACAGGAATTTCAAACCGGCACTAGGAAACAGACTGAGAAACCATAGAAAAACTTTCTCCTGCAACCCGTTCCCTTTGTGCTAGATGAACGAACGTCTCCCCACATGCTCAGTTTTGAGAGATAAGTGTGTGTGAAAGAAGTCCTTCAACTAGCTTGTTGGGAACACAAAGTTTCTTTTCAGTTTCCAACTCCACTCCATACATATATATGGGAAGGTACTAGCTCCAACTCGGTTTAAATGTGAAAACTGCAGGAAATTCAAACCGGCACTAGGAAACAGACTGAGAAGACAGAGTAAAAGTTTCTCCTGCAACCCGTTCCCTTTGTGCTAGATGAACGAACGTCTCTTCACATGCTCAATTTTGAGAGATATGTGTGTGTGAAAGCCGTCCTTCAACTAGATTGTTGGGAACACAAAGTTTGTTTTCAGTTTCCAACTCCACTCCATACATATATATGGGAAGGTACTGTCTCAACTCGGTTTTACAGTGAAAACTGCAGGAACTTCAAACCGGCACTAGGAAACAGACTGAGAAAACAGGGTAAAAGTTTCTCCTGCAACCCGTTCCCTTTTGCTAGATGAACGAACGTCTCTCCACATGCTCAGTTTTGAGACATAAGTGTGTGTGAAAGCCGTCCTTCAACCAGCTTGTTGGGAACACAAAGTTTCTTTTCAGTTTCCAACTCCACTCCATACATATATATGGGAAGGTACAAGCTCCAACTCGGTTTTACATTGAAAACTGCAGGAACATCAAAACGGCACTAGGAAACAGACTGACAAACCACAGTAAAAGTTTTTCCTGCAAACCGTTCCCTTTGTGCTTGAGGAACGAACGTCTCTCCACATGCTAGTTTTGAGATATAAGTGTGTGTCAAAGCCGTCCTTCAACTAGCTTGTTGGGAATACAAAGTTTCTTTTCATTTTCCAACTCCACTCCATACATATATAATGGAAGGTACTAGCTCCAACTCGGTTTTACAGTGAAAACTGCAGGAATATCAAACCGGCACTAATAAACAGACTGAGAAACCGGAGTAAAAGTTTCTCCTGCAACCAGTTCCTTTTGTGCTAGATGAACGAACTTCTCTCCACATGCTCAGTTTTGAGAGATAAGTGTGTGTTAAAGCCGTCTTCAACTAGATTGTTGGTAACACAAAGTTTATTTTCAGTTTCCAACCCCACTCCATACATATATATGGGTAGGAGACTAGCTCCAACTCGGTTTTACAGTGAAAACTGCAGGAACTTCAAACCGGCACTAGGAAACAGACTGAGAAACCATAGAAAAACTTTCTCCTGCACCCCGTTCCAATTGTGCTAGATGAACGAACGTCTCCCGACATGCTCAGTTTTGTGAGATAAGTGTGTGTGAAAGAATTCCTTCAACTAGCTTGTTGGGAACACAAAGTTTCTTTTCAGTATCAAACTCCACTCCATACATATATATGGGAGGGTACTAGCTCCAACTCGGATTTACACTGAAAACTGCAGGAACTTCAAACCGGCACTAGGAAACAGACTGAGAAAACAGAGTAAAAGTTTCTCCTGCAACCCGTTCCCTTTTTGCTAGGTGAACGAACGTCTCTCCACATGCTCAGTTTTGAGAGATAAGTGTGTGTGAATGCCGTCCTTCAACCAGCTTTTTGGGAACACAAAGTTTCTTTTCAGTTTCCAACCCCACTCCGTACATATATATGGGAAGGTACTAGCTCCAACTCGGTTTTACAGTGAAATCTGCAGGAACTTCAAACCGGCACTAGGAAACAGACTGAGAAAGCATAGAAAAACTTTCTCCTGCAACCCGTACTCTTTGTGCTAGATGAACGAACGCTCTCCCACATGCTCAGTTTTGAGAGATAAGTGTGTGTGAAAGCCGTCCATCAACTAGCTTGTTGGGAACACAAAGTTTCTTTTCAGTTTCCAACTCCACTCCATACATATATATGGGAAGGTACTAGCTCCAACTCGGTTTTACAGTGAAAACTGCAGGAACTTCAAACCGGCACTAGGAAACAGACTGAGAAAACAGAGTAAAAGTTTCTCCTGCAAACCGTTCCCTTTTTGCTAGATGAACGATCGTCTATCCACATGCTCAGTTTTGAGAGATAAGTGTGTGTGAAAGCGGTCCTTCAACTAGCTTGTTGGGAACACAAAGTTTCTTTTCAGTTTCCAACTCCACTCCATACATATATATGGGAAGGTACTAGCTCCAACTCGGTTTTACAGTGAAAACTGCAGGAACTTCAAACCGGCACTAGGAAACAGACTGAGAAACCAGAGTAAAATTTTCCCCTGCAACACGTTCCCTTTGCGCTAGATGAACGAACGTCTCTCCACATGCTCAGTTTTGAGAGATAAGTGTGTGTGAAAGCCGTCCTTCAACTAGCTTTTTGGGAACACAAAGTTTCTTTTCAGTTTCCAACTCCACTCCATACATATAGTATGGGAAGGTACAAGCTCCAACTACGGTTTTACAGTGAAAACTGCATGAACATCAAAGCCGGCACTAGGAAACAGACTGACAAACCAGAGTAAAAGTTTTCTCCGGCAAACCGTTCCCTTTGTGCTAGAGGAACGAACGTCTCTCCACATGCTCAGTTTTGAGAGATTAGTGTGTGTGAAAGCCAGTCCTTCAACTAGCTTGTTGGGAATACAAAGTTTCTTTTCATTTCCAACATCCACTCCATACATATATATGGGAAGTAACTAGCTCCAACTCGGTTTTACAGTGAAAACTGCAGGAACTTCAAACCGGCACTAGGAAACAGATCTGAGAAACCAGGAGTAAAAGTTTCTCCTGCAACCAGTTCCCTTTGTGCTAGATGAACGAACGTCTCTCCACATGCTCAATTTTGAGAGATAAGTGTGTGTGAAAGCCGCCTTCAACTAGCTTGTTGGGAGCACAAAGTTTCTTTTCAGTTTCCAACCCCACTCCAGTACATATATATGGGAAGGTACTAGCTCCAACTCGGTTTTACAGTGAAAACTGCAGGAACTACAAACCGGCACTAGGAAACAGACTGAGAAAGCATAGAAAAACTTTCTCCTGCAACCCGTACTCTTGTGCTAGATGAACGAACGCTCTCCCACATGCTCAGTTTTGAGAGATAAGTGTGTGTGAAAGCCGTCCATCAACTAGCTTGTTGGGAACACAAAGTTTCTTTTCAGTTTCCAACTCCACTCCATACATATATATGGGAAGGTACTAGCTCCAACTCGGTTTTACAGTGAAAACTACAGGAATTTCAAACCGGCACTAGGAAACAGACTGAGAAACCATAGAAAAACTTTCTCCTGCAACCCGTTCCCTTTGTGCTAGATGAACGAACGTCTCCCCACATGCTCAGTTTTGAGAGATAAGTGTGTGTGAAAGAAGTCCTTCAACCAGCTTTTTGGGAACACAAAGTTTCTTTTCAGTTTCCAACTCCAATCCATAAATATGTATGGGAAGGTACAAGCTCCAACTCGGTTTTACATTGAAAACTGCATGAACATCAAAGCGGCACTAGGAAACAGACTGACAAACCAGAGTAAAAGTTTTTCCGGCAAACCGTTCCCTTTGTGCTTGAGGAACGAACGTCTCTCCACATGCTGTTTTGAGAAATTTGTGCGTGTGAAAGCCATCCTTCAACTAGCTTGTTGGGAATACAAAGTTTCTTTTCATTTTCCAACACCACTCCATACATATATATGGGAAGTTACGAGCTCCAACTACGGTTTTACAGTGAAAACTGCAGGAACATCAAACCGGCACTAGGAAACAGTCTGAGAAACCAGGAGTAAAAGTTTCCTCCTGCAACCAGTTCCCTTTGTGCTAGATGAACGAACGTCTCTCCACATGCTCAGTTTTGAGAGATAAGTGTGTGTTAAAGCCGTTCTTCAACTAGCTTGTTGGGAACACAAAGTTTCTTTTCAGTTTCCAACTCCACTCCATACATATATATGTGTAGGTAGTGCTCCAACTCCGTTTTACAGTGAATACTGCAGGAACTTCAAACCGGCACTAGGAAAAGACTGAGAAACCAGAGTAAAAGTTTCTCCTGCACCCCGTTCCAATTGTGCTAGATGAACGAACTTCTCCCACATGCTCAGTTTTGAGAGATAAGTGTGTGTGAAAGAAGTCCTTCAACTAGCTTGTTGGGAACACAAAGTTTCTTTTCAGTTTCCAACTCCACTCCATACATATATATGGGAAGGTACTAGCTCCAACTCGGTTTTACAGTGAAAACTGCAGGAACTTCAAAACGGCACTAGGAAACAGACTGAGAAAACAGAGTAAAAATTTCTCCTGCAACAAGTTCCCTTTTTCGCTAGATGAATGAACGTCTCTCCACCTGCTCAGTTTTGAGATATAAGTGTGTGTGAAAGCCGTCCTTCAACTAGCTTGTTGGGAGCACAAAGTTTCTTTTCAGTTTCCAACTCCACTCCATACATATATATGGGAAGGTACTAGCTCCAACTCGGTTTTACAGTGAAAACTGCAGGAACTTCAAACCGGCACTAAGAAACAGACTGAGAAACCATAGAAAAACTTTCTCCTGCAACCCGTACTCTTTGTGCTAGATGAACGAACGCCTCCCCACATGCTCAGTTTTGAGAGATAAGTGTGTGTGAAAGCCGTCCATCAACTAGCTTGTTGGGAACACAAAGTTTCTTTTCAGTTTCCAACTCCACTCCATACATATATATGGGAAGGTAGTAGCTCCAACTCGGTTTTACAGTGAAAACTGCAGGAACTTCAAACCGGCACTAGGAAACAGACTGAGAAACCATAGTAAAACTTTCTCCTGCAACCCATTCCCTTTGTGCTAGATGAACGAACGTCTCTCCGACATGCTCAGTTTTGAGAGATAAGTGTGTGTGAAAGAAGTCCTTCAACTAGCTTGTTGGGAACACAAAGTTTCTTTTCAGTTTCCAACTCCACTCCATACATATATATGGGAAGGTACTAGCTCCAACTCCGTTTTACAGTGAAAACTGCAGGAACTTCAAACCGGCACTAGGAAACAGACTGAGAAAACAGAGTAATAGTTTCTCCTGCACACCGTTCCCATTTTGCTAGATGAACGAACGTCTCTCCACATGCTCAGTTTTGAGAGATAAGTGTGTGTGAATGCCGTCCTTCAACTAGCTTGTTGGGAACACAAAGTTTCTTTTCAGTTTCCAACTCCACTCCATACATATATATGGGAAGGTACTAGCTCCAACTCGGTTTTACAGTGAAAACTGCAGGAACTTCAAACCGGCACTAGGAAACAGACTGAGAAACCAGAGTAAAAGTTTCTCCTGCAACCCGTTCCAATTGTGCTAGATGAACGAACGTCTCTCCACATGCTCAGTTTTGAGAGATAAGTGTGTGTGAAAGCCGTCCTTCAACTAGCTTGTTGGGAACACAAAGTTTCTTTTCAGTTTCCAACTCCACTCCATACATATATATGGGAAGGTACTAGCTCCAACTCGGTTTTACAGTGAAAACTGCAGGAACTTCAAACCGGCACTAGGAAACAGACTGAGAAACCATAGTAAAAGTTTCTCCTGCAACCCGTTCCCTTTGTGCTAGAGGAACGAACGTCTCTCCACATGCTCAGTTTTGAGAGATAAGTGTGTGTGAAAGCAGTCCTTCAACTAGCTTGTTGGGAACACAAAGTTTCTTTTCATTTTCCAACTCCACTCCATACATATATATGGGAAGGTACTAGCTCCAACTCGGTTTTACAGTGAAAACTGCAGGAACTTCAAACCGGCACTAGGAAACAGACTGAGAAACCAGAGTAAAAGTTTCTCCTGCAACCCGTTCCCTTTGTGCTAGATGAACGAACGTCTCTCCACATGCTCAGTTTTGAGAGATAAGTGTGTGTGAAAGCCGTCCTTCAACTAGCTTGTTGGGAACACAAAGTTTCTTTTCAGTTTCCAACTCCACTCCATACATATATATGGGAAGGTACTAGCTCCAACTCCGTTTTACAGTGAAAACTGCAGGAACTTCAAACCGGCACTAGGAAACAGACTGAGAAACCAGAGTAAAAGTTTCTCCTGCACCCCGTTCCAATTGTGCTAGATGAACGAACGTCTCTCCACATGCTCAGTTTTGAGAGATAAGTGTGTGTGAAAGAAGTCCTTCAACTAGCTTGTTGGGAACACAAAGTTTCTTTTCAGTTTCCAACTCCACTCCATACATATATATGGGAAGGTACTAGCTCCAACTCGGATTTACAGTGAAAACTGCAGGAACTTCAAACCGGCACTAGGAAACAGACTGAGAAAACAGAGTAAAAGTTTCTCCTGCAACCCGTTCCCTTTTTGCTAGATGAAAGAACGTCTCTCCACATGCTCAGTTTTGAGAGATAAGTGTGTGTGAAAGCCGTCCTTCAACTAGCTTGTTGGGAACACAAAGTTTCTTTTCAGTTTCCAACTCCACTCCATACATATATATGGGAAGGTACTAGCTCCAACTCCGTTTTACAGTGAAAACTGCAGGAACTTCAAACCGGCACTAGGAAACAGACTGAGAAACCAGAGTAAAAGTTTCTCCTGCAACCCGTTCCATTTGTGCTAGATGAACGAACGTCTCTCCACATGCTCAGTTTTGAGAGATAAGTGTGTGTGAAAGAAGTCCTTCAACTAGCTTGTTGGGAACACAAAGTTTCTTTTCAGTTTCCAACTCCACTCCATACATATATATGGGAAGGTACTAGCTCCAACTCCGTTTTACAGTGAAAACTGCAGGAACTTCAAACCGGCACTAGGAAACAGACTGAGAAACCAGAGTAAAGTTTCTCCTGCAAACCGTTCCATTTGTGCTAGATGAACGAACGTCTCTCCACATGCTCAGTTTTGAGAGATAAGTGTGTGTGAAAGAAGTCCTTCAACTAGCTTGTTGGGAACACAAAGTTTCTTTTCAGTTTCCAACTCCACTCCATACATATATATGGGAAGGTACTAGCTCCAACTCCGTTTTACAGTGAAAACTGCAGGAACTTCAAACCGGCACTAGGAAACAGACTGAGAAACCAGAGTAAAAGTTTCTCCTGCAAACCGTTCCCTTTGTGCTAGATGAACGAACGTCTCTCCACATGCTCAATTTTGAGAGATAAGTGTGTGTGAAAGAAGTCCTTCAACTAGCTTGTTGGGAACACAAAGTTTCTTTTCAGTTTCCAACTCCACTCCATACATATATATGGGAAGGTACTAGCTCCAACTCCGTTTTACAGTGAAAACTGCAGGAACTTCAAACCGGCACTAGGAAACAGACTGAGAAACCAGAGTAAAAGTTTCTCCTGCAAATCGTTCCCTTTGTTCTAGATGAACGAACGTCTCTCCACATGCTCAGTTTTGAGAGATAAGTGTGTGTGAAAGCCGTCCTTCAACTAGCTTGTTGGGAACACAAAGTTTCTTTTCAGTTTCCAACTCCACTCCATACATATATATTGGAAGGTACTAGCTCCAACTCCGTTTTACAGTGAAAACTGCAGGAACTTCAAACCGGCACTAGGAAACAGACTGAGAAACCAGAGTAAAAGTTTCTCCTGCAACCCGTTCCATTTGTTCTAGATGAACGAACGTCTCTCCACATGCTCAGTTTTGAGAGATAAGTGTGTGTGAAAGCCGTCCTTCAACTAGCTTGTTGGGAACACAAAGTTTGTTTTCAGTTTCCAACTCCACTCCATACATATATATTGGAAGGTACTTGCTCCAACTCCGTTTTACAGTGAAAACTGCAGGAACTTCAAACCGGCACTAGGAAACAGACTGAGAAACCAGAGTAAAAGTTTCTCCTGCAAACCGTTCCCTTTGTTCTAGATGAACGAACGTCTCTCCACATGCTCAATTTTGAGAGATAAGTGTGTGTGAAAGAAGCCCTTCAACTAGCTTGTTGGGAACACAAAGTTTCTTTTCAGTTTCCAACTCCACTCCATACATATATATGGGTAGGTAGTAGTTCCAACTGAGTTTTACAGTGAAAACTGCAGGAACTTCAAACCGGCAATAGGAAACAGACTGAGAAACCAGAGTAAAAGTTTCTCCTGCACCCCGTTCCAATTGTGCTAGATGAACGAACGTCTATCCATATGCTCAGTTTTGAGAGATAAGTGTGTGTGAAAGAAGTCCTTCAACTAGCTTGTTGGGAACACAAAGTTTCTTTTCAATTTCCAACTCCACTCCATACATATATATGGGAAGGTACTAGCTCCAACTCGGTTTTACAGTGAAAACTGCAGGAACTTCAAACCGGCACTAGGAAACAGACTGAGAATCCAGAGTAAAAGTTTCTCCTGCAACCCGTTCCCTTTGTGCTAGATGAACGAACGTCTCTCCACATGCTCAATTTTGAGAGATAAGTGTGTGTGAAAGAAGTCCTTCAACTAGCTTGTTGGGAACACAAAGTTTCTTTTCAGTTTCGAACTCCACTCCATACATATATATGGGAAGGTACTAGCTACAACTCCTTTTTACAGTGAAAACTGCAGGAACTTCAAACCGGCACTAGGAAACAGACTGAGAAACCAGAGTAAAAGTTTCTCCTGCACCCCGTTCCAATTGTGCTAGATGAACGAACGTCTCTCCACATGCTCAGTTTTGAGAGATAAGTATGTGTGAAAGCCGTACTTCAACTAGCTTGTTGGGAACACAAAGTTTCTTTTCAGTTTCCAACTCCACTCCATACATATATATGGGAAGGTACTAGCTCCAACTCGGTTTTACAGTGAAAACTGCAGGAACTTCCAACCGGCACTAGGAAACAGACTGAGAAACCAGAGTAAAAGTTTCTCCTGCATCCTGTTCCCTTTGGCTAGATGAACGAAAGTCTCTCCACATGCTCAGTTTTGAGAGATAAGTGTGTGTGAAAGCCGTCCTTCAACTAGCTTGTTGGGAACACAAAGTTTCTTTTCAGTTTCCAACTCCACTCCATACATATATATGGGAAGGTACTAGCTCCAACTCGGTTTTACAGTGAAAACTGCAGGAACTTCAAACCGGCACTAGGAAACAGACTGAGAAACCATAGAAAAACTTTCTCCTGCACCCCGTTTCAATTGTGCTAGAGGAACGAACGTCTCCCCACATGCTCAGTTTTGAGAGATAAGTGTGTGTGAAAGCCGTCCTTCAACTAGCTTGTTCGGAACACAAAGTTTCTTTTCAGTTTCCAACTCCACTCCATACATATATATGGGAAGGTACTAGCTCCAACTCGGTTTTACAGTGAAAACTGCAGGAACTTCAAAACGGCACTAGGAAACAGACTGAGAAACCAGAGAAAAAGTTTCTCCTGCAAACCGTTCCCTTTGTGCTAGATGAACGAACGTCTCTTCACATGCTAAATTTTGAGAGATAAGTGTTGTGAAAGAAGCCCTTCAACTAGCTTGTTGGGAACACAAAGTTTCTTTTCAGTTTCCAACTCCACTCCATACATATATATGGGAAGGTAGTAGCTCCAACTCCGTTTTACAGTGAAAAGTGCAGGAACTTCAAACCGGCACTAGGAAACAGACTGAGAAACCACAGTAAAAGTTTCTCCTGCAACCCGTTCCCTTTTTTGCTAGATGAACGAACGTCTCTCCACATGCTCAGTTTTGAGAGATAAGTGTGTGTGAAAGCCGTCCTTCAACTAGCTTGTTGGGAACACAAAGTTTCTTTTCAGTTTCCAACTCCACTCCATACATATATATGGGAAGGTACTAGCTCCAACTCGGTTTTACAGTGAAAACTGCAGGAACTTCAAACCGGCACTAGGAAACAGACTGAGAAACCATAGAAAAACTTTCTCCTGCACCCCGTTTCAATTGTGCTAGATGAACGAACGTCTCCCCACATGCTCAGTTTTGAGAGATAAGTGTGTGTGAAAGCCGTCCTTCAACTAGCTTGTTCGGAACACAAAGTTTCTTTTCAGTTTCCAACTCCAATCCATACATATATATGGGAAGGTACTAGCTCCAACTCGGTTTTACAGTGAAAACTGCAGGAACTTCAAAACGGCACTAGGAAACAGACTGAGAAACCAGAGTAAAAGTTTCTCCTGCAAACCGTTCCCTTTGTTCTAGATGAACGAACGTCTCTCCACATGCTCAATTTTGAGAGATAAGTGTTGTGAAAGAAGCCCTTCAACTAGCTTGTTGGGAACACAAAGTTTCTTTTCAGTTTCCAACTCCACTCCATACATATATATGGGAAGGTAGTAGCTCCAACTCCGTTTTACAGTGAAAACTGCAGGAACTTCAAACCGGCACTAGGAAACAGACTGAGAAACCACAGTAAAAGTTTCTCCTGCAACCCGTTCCCTTTTTTGCTAGATGAACGAACGTCTCACCACATGCTCAGTTTTGAGAGATAAGTGTGTGTGAAAGCCGTCCTTCAACTAGCTTGTTGGGAACACAAAGTTTCTTTTCAGTTTCCAACCCCACTCCATACATATATATGGGAAGGTACTAGCTCCAACACGGATTTACAGTGAAAACTGCAGGAACTTCAAAACGGCACTAGGAAACAGACTGAGAATACAGAGTAAAAGTTTCTCCTGCAACCCGTTCCCTTTTTTGCTAGATGAACGAACGTCTCTCCACATGCTCAGTTTTGAGAGATAATTGGGTGTGAAAGCCGTACTTCAACTAGCTTGTTGGGAACACAAAGTTTCTTTTCAGTTTCCAACTCCACTCCATAGATATATATGGGAAGGTACTAGCTCCAACTCTGTTTTACAGTGAAAACTGCAGGAACTTCAAACCGGCTCTAGGAAACAGACTAAGATACCAGAGTAAAAGTTTCTCCTGCGACCCGTTCCCTTTGTGCTAGATGAACGAACGTCTCTCCACATGCTCAGTTTTGAGAGATAAGTGTGTGTGAAAGAAGTCCTTCAACTAGCTTGTTGGGAACACAAAGTTTCTTTTCAGTTTCCAACTCCACTCCATACATATATATGGGAAGGTACAAGCTCCAACTCCTTTTTACAGTGAAAACTGCAGGAACTTCAAACCGGCACTAGGAAACACACTGAGAAACCAGAGTAAAAGTTTCTCCTGCACCCCGTTCCAATTGTGCTAGATGAACGAACGTCTCCCCACATGCTCAGTTTTGAGAGATAAGTGTGTGTGAAAGAATTACTTCAACAAGCTTGTTGGGAACACAAAGTTTCTTTTCAGTTTCCAACTCCACTCCATACATATATATGGGAAGGTACTAGCTCCAACTCCGTTTTACAATGAAAACTGCAGGAACTTCAAACCAGCACTAGGAAACAGACTGAGAAACCAGAGTAAAAGTTTCTCCTGCAACCCTTTCCCTTTGTGCTAGATGAACGAACGTCTCTCCACATGCTCAGTTTTGAGAGAAAAGTGTGTGTGAATGCCGTCCTTCAACTAGCTTGTTGGGAACACAAAGTTTGTTTTCAGTTTCCAACTCCACTCCATACATATATATGGGAAGGTACTAGCTCCAACTTTTTTTTACAGTGAAAACTGCAGGAACTTCAAACCGGCACTAGGAAACAGACTGACAAACCACAGTAAAAGTTTTTCCTGCAAACCGTTCCCTTTGTGCTTGAGGAACGAACGTCTCTCCACATGCAGTTTTGAGAGATTTGTGCGTGTGAAAGCCATCCTTCAACTAGCTTGTTGGGAATACAAAGTTTCTTTTCATTTTCCAACACCACTCCAAACATATATATGGGAAGTTACTAGCTCCCACACGGTTTTACAGTGAAAACTGCAGGAACATCAAACCGGCACTAGGAAACAGTCTGAAAAACCGGAGTAAAAGTTTCCCCTGCAAGAATTTCCCTTTGTGCTAGATGAACGAACGTCTGTCCACATGCTCAGTTTTGAGAGATAAGTGTGTGTGAAAGAAGTCCTTCAACCAGCTTGTTGGGAACACAAATTTTCTTTTCAGTTTCCAACTCCACTCCATACATATATATGGGAAGGTACTAGCTACAACTCCTTTTTACAGTGAAAACTGCAGGAACTTCAAAACCGGCACTAGGAAACAGACTGAGAAACCAGAGTAAAAGTTACTCCTGCACCCCGTTCCAATTGTGCTAGATGAACGAACGTCTCTCCACATGCTCAGTTTTGAGAGATAAGTATGTGTGAAAGCCGTCCTTCAACTAGCTTGTTGGGAACACAAAGTTTCTTTTCAGTTTCCAACTCCACTCCATACATATATATGGGAAGGTACTAGCTCCAACTCGGTTTTACAGTGAAAACTGCAGGAACTTCCAACCGGCACTAGGAAACAGGCTGAGAAACCAGAGTAAAAGTTTCTCCTGCATCCTGTTCCCTTTGTGCTAGATGAACGAAAGTCTCTCCACATGCTCAGTTTTGAGAGATAAGTGTGTGTGAAAGCCGTCCTTCAACTAGCTTGTTGGGAACACAAAGTTTCTTTTCAGTTTCCAACTCCACTCCATACATATATATGGGAAGGTACTAGCTCCAACTCGGTTTTACAGTGAAAACTGCAGGAACTTCAAACCGGCACTAGGAAACAGACTGAGAAAGCATAGAAAAACTTTCTCCTGCACCCCGTTTCAATTGTGCTAGATGAACGAACGTCTCTCCACATGCTCAGTTTTGAGAGATAAGTGTGTGTAAAAGCCGTCCTTCAACTAGCTTGTTGGGAACACAAAGTTTCTTTTCAGTTTCCAACTCCAATCCATACATATATATGGGAAGGTACTAGCTCCAACTCGGTTTTACAGTGAAAACTGCAGGAAATTCAAACCGGCACTAGGAAACAGACTGAGAAACCAGAGTAAAAGTTTCTCCTGCAACACGTTCCCTTTGTTCTAGATGAACGAACGTCTCTCCACATGCTCAGTTTTGAGAGATAAGTGTGTGTGAAAGCCGTCCTTCAAATAGCTTGTTGGGAACACAAAGTTTCTTTTCAGTTTCCAACTCCACTCCATACATATATATGGTAAGGTACTTGCTCCAACTCCGTTTTACAGTGAAAACTGCAGGAACTTCAAACCGGCACTAGGAAACAGACTGAGAAACCAGAGTAAAAGTTTATCCTGCACCCCGTTCAAATTGTGCTAGATGAACGAACGTCTCTCCACATGCTCAGTGTTGAGAGATAAGTATGTGTGAAAGCCGTCCTTCAACTAGCTTGTTGGGAACACAAAGTTTCTTTTCAGTTTCCAACTCCACTCCATACATATATATGGGAAGGTACTAGCTCCAACTCCGTTTTACAGTGAAAACTGCAGGAACTTCCAACCGGCACTAGGAAACAGACTGAGAAACCAGAGTAAATGTTTCTCCTGCATCCTGTTCCCTTTGTGCTAGATGAACGAAAGTCTCTCCACATGCTCAGTTTTGAGAGATAACTGTGTGTGAAAGCCGTCCTTAAACTAGCTTGTTGGGAACACAAAGTTTCTTTTCATTTTCCAACTACACTCCATACATATATATGGGAAGGTACTAGCTCCAACTCGGTTTTACAGTGAAAACTGCAGGAACTTCAAAACGGCACTAGGAAACAGACTGAGAAACAAGAGTAAAAGTTTCTCCTGCAACCCGTTCCCTTTGTGCTAGATGAACGAACGTCTCTCCAAATGCTCAGTTTTGAGAGATAAGTGTGTGTGAAAGCCGTACTTAATCTAGCTTGTTGGGAACACAAAGTTTCTTTTCATTTTCCAACACCACTCCAAACAAATATATGGGAAGTTACTAGCTCCCACACGGTTTTACAGTGAAAACTGCAGGAACATCAAACCGGCACTAGGAAACAGCCTGAAAAACCGGAGTAAAATTTTCTCCTGCAAGAAGTTCCCTTTGTGCTAGATGAACGAACGTCTGTCCACATGCTCAGTTTTGAGAGATAAGTGTGTGTTAAAGCCGTTCTTCAACTAGCTTTTTGGGAACACAAAGTTTCTTTTCAGTTTCCAACTCCACTCCATAAATATACATGGGTAGGTAGTAGCTCCAACTGAGTTTTACAGTGAAAACTGCAGGAACTTCAAACCGGCACTAGGAAACAGACTGAGAAACCAGAGTAAAAGTTTCTCCTGCACCCCGTTCCAATTGTGCTAGATGAACGAACGTCTATCCATATGCTCAGTTTTGAGAGATAAGTGTGTGTGAAAGAAGTCCTTCAACTAGCTTGTTGGGAACACAAAGTTTCTTTTCAGTTTCCAACTCCACTCCATACATATATATGTGAAGGTACTAGCTACAACTCCTTTTTACAGTGAAATCTGCAGGAACTTCAAAACGGCACTAGGAAACAGACTGAGAAACCAGAGTAAAAGTTACTCCTGCACCCCGTTCCAATTGTGCTAGATGAACGAACGTCTCTCCACATGCTCAGTTTTGAGAGATAAGTATGTGTGAAAGCCGTCCTTCAACTAGCTTGTTGGGAACACAAAGTTTCTTTTCAGTTTCCAACTCCACTCCATACATATATATGGGAAGGTACTAGCTCCAACTCGGTTTTACAGTGAAAACTGCAGGAACTTCAAACCGGCACTAGGAAACAGACTGAGAAAGCATAGAAAAACTTTCTCCTGCACCCCGTTTCAATTGTGCTAGATGAACGAACGTCTCTCCACATGCTCAGTTTTGAGAGATAAGTGTGTGTAAAAGCCGTCCTTCAACTAGCTTGTTGGGAACACAAAGTTTCTTTTCAGTTTCCAACTCCAATCCATACATATATATGGGAAGGTACTAGCTCCAACTCGATTTCACAGTGAAAACTGCAGGAACTTCAAACCGGCACTAGGAAACAGACTGAGAAACCAGAGTAAAAGTTTCTCCTGCAACACGTTCCCTTTGTTCTAGATGAACGAACGTCTCTCCACATGCTCAGTTTTGAGAGATAAGTGTGTGTGAAAGCCGTCCTTCAAATAGCTTGTTGGGAACACAAAGTTTCTTTTCAGTTTCCAACACCACTCCATACATATATATGGGTAGGTAGTAGCTCCAACTGAGTTTTACAGTGAAAACTGCAGGAACTTCAAACCGGCACTAGGAAACAGACTGAGAAACCAGAGTAAAAGTTTCTCCTGCACCCCGTTCCAATTGTGCTAGATGAACGAACGTCTATCCACATGCTCAGTTTTGAGAGATAAGTGTGTGTGAAAGAAGTCCTTCAACTAGCTTGTTGGGAACACAAAGTTTCTTTTCAATTTCCAACTCCACTCCATACATATATATGGGAAGGTACTAGCTCCAACTCGGTTTTACAGTGAAAACTGCAGGAACTTCAAACCGGCACTAGGAAACAGACTGAGAAACCAGAGTAAAACTTTCTCCTGCAACCCGTTCCCTTTGTGCTAGATGAACGAACGTCTCTCCACATGCTCAATTTTGAGAGATAAGTGTGTGTGAAAGAAGTCCTTCAACTAGCTTGTTGGGAACACAAAGTTTCTTTTCAGTTTCCAAATCCACTCCATACATATATATGGGAAGGTACTAGCTACAACTCCTTTTTACAGTGAAAACTGCAGGTACTTCAAACCGGCACTAGGAAACAGACTGAGAAACCAGAGTAAAAGTTTCTCCTGCACCCCGTTCCAATTGTGCTAGATGAACGAACGTCTCTCCACATGCTCAGTGTTGAGAGATAAGTGTGTGTGAAAGCCGTCCTTCAACTAGCTTGTTGGGAACACAAAGTTTCTTTTCAGTTTCCAACTCCACTCCATACATATATATGGGAAGGTACTAGCTCCAACTCGGTTTTACAGTGAAAACTGCAGGAACTTCCAACCGGCACTAGGAAACAGACTGAGAAACCAGAGTAAAAGTTTCTCCTGCATCCTGTTCCCTTTGTGCTAGATGAACGAAAGTCTCTCCACATGCTCAGTTTTGAGAGATAACTGTGTGTGAAAGCCGTCCTTAAACTAGCTTGTTGGGAACACAAAGTTTCTTTTCAGTTTCCAACTCCACTCCATACATATATATGGGAAGGTACTAGCTCCAACTCGGTTTTACAGTGAAAACTGCAGGAACTTCATATCGGCACTAGAAAACAGACTGAGAAACCATAGAAAAACTTTCTCCTGCACCCTGTTTCAATTGTGCTAGATGAACGAACGTCTCCCCACATGCTCAGTTTTGAGAGATAAGTGTGTGTGAAAGCCGTCCTTCAACTAGATTGTTGGGAACACAAAGTTTCTTTTCAGTTTCAAACTCCACTCCATAGATATATATGGGAAGGTACTAGCTCCAGCTCGGTTTTACAGTGAAAACTGCAGGAACTTCAAACCGGCACTAGGAAACTGACTGAGATACCAGAGTAAAAGTTTCTCCTGCAACCCGTTCCCTTTGTGCTAGATGAACGAACGTCTCTCCACATGCTCAATTTTGAGAGATAAGTGTGTGTGAAAGAAGTCCTTCAACTAGCTTGTTGGGAACACAAAGTTTCTTTTCAGTATCAAACTCCACTCCATACATATATATGGGAAGGTACTAGCTCCACCTCGGATTTACAGTGAAAACTGCAGGAACTTCAAACCGGCACTAGGAAACAGACTGAGAAACCAGAGTATAAGTTTCTCCTGCAAACCGTTCCAATTGTGCTAGATGAACGAACGTTTCTCCACATGCTCAGTTTTGAGAGAAAAGTGTGTGTGAATGCCGTCCTTCAACTAGCTTGTTGGGAACACAAAGTTTGTTTTCAGTTTCCAACTCCACTCCATACATATATATGGGAAGGTACTAGCTCCAACTTGTTTTTACAGTGAAAACTGCAGGAACTTCAAACCGGCACTAGGAAACAGACTGAGAAACCATAGAAAAACTTTCTCCTGCACCCCGTACCCTTTGTGCTATATGAACTAACGTCTCCCCACATGCTCAATTTTGAGAGATAAGTGTGTGTGAAAGCCGTCCTTCAACTAGCTTGTTGGGAACACAAAGTTTCTTTTCAGTTTCCAACTCCACTCCATAGATATATATGGGAAGGTACTAGCTCCAACTCCGTTTTACAGTGAAATCTGCAGGAACTTCAAACCGGCACTAGGAAACAGACTGAGAAACCAGTGTAAATGTTTCTCCTGCACCCCGTTCCAATTGTGCTAGATGAACGAACGTCTCTCCACATGCTCAGTTTTGAGAGATAAGTGTGTGTGAAAGCCGTCCTTCAACTAGCTTGTTGGGAACACAAAGTTTCTTTTCAGTTTCCAACTCCACTCCATACATATATATGGGAAGGTACTAGCTCAAACTCCGTT
This sequence comes from Camelus ferus, assembly GCF_009834535.1. NCBI lineage: Eukaryota > Metazoa > Chordata > Mammalia > Artiodactyla > Camelidae > Camelus > Camelus ferus. The sequence continues at coordinate 22,806 of NW_022587851.1, read as the reverse complement.
TTACAGTGAAAAATGCAGGAACTTCAAACCGGCACTAGGAAACAGACTGAGAATCCATAGAAAAACTTTCTCCTGCACCTCGTTCCAATGGTGCTAGATGAACGAACGTCTCCCCACATGCTCAGTTTTGAGAGATAAGTGTGTGTGAAAGCCGTCCTTCAACTAGCTTGTTGGGAACACAAAGTTTCTTTTCAGTTTCCAACACCAATCCATACATATATATGGGAAGGTTCTAGCTCCAACTCGGTTTTACAGTGAAAACTGCAGGAACTTCAAACCGGCACTAGGAAACAGACTGAGAAACCACAGTAAAAGTTTCTCCTGCAACCCGTTCCCTTTTTTGCTAGATGAACGAACGTCTCTCCACATGCTCAGTTTTGAGAGATAAGTGTGTGTGAAAGCCGTCCTTCAACTAGCTTGTTGGGAACACAAAGTTTCTTTTCAGTTTCCAACTCCACTCCATACATAAATATGGGAAGGTACTTGCTCCAACTCCGTTTTACAGTGAAAACTGCAGGAACTTCAAACCGGCACTAGGAAACAGACTGAGAAACCAGAGTAAAAGTTTCTCCTGCAAACCGTTCCCTTTGTTCTAGATGAACGAACGTCTCTCCACATGCTCAATTTTGAGAGATAAGTGTGTGTGAAAGAAGCCCTTCAACTAGCTTGTTGGGAACACAAAGTTTCTTTTAAGTTTCCAACTCCACTCCATACATATATATGGGAAGGTAGTTGCTCCAACTCAGTTTTACAGTGAAAACTGCAGGAACTTCAAACCGGCACTAGGAAACAGACTGAGAAAGCACAGTAAAAGTTTCTCCTGCACCCCGTTCCAATTGTGCTAGATGAACGAACGTCTCCCCACATGCTCAGTTTAAGAGATAAGTGTGTGTGAAAGAAGTCCTTCAACTAGCTGTTGGGAACACAAAGTTTCTTTTCAGTTTCCAACTCCACTCCATACATATATATGGGAAGGTACAAGCTCCAACTCCGTTTTACAGTGAAAACTGCAGGAACTTCAAACCGGCACTAGGAAACAGACTGAGAAACCAGAGTAAAAGTTTCTCCTGCACCCCGTTCCAATTGTGCTAGATGAACGAACGTCTCCCCACATGCTCAGTTTTGAGAGATAAGTGTGTGTGAAAGCAGTCCTTCAACTAGCTTGTTGGGAACACAAAGTTTCTTTTCAGTTTCCAACTCCACTCCATACATATATATGGGAAGGTACTAGCTCCAACTCGGTTTTACAGTGAAAACTGCAGGAACATTCAAACCGGCACTAGGAAACAGACTGAGAAACAGAGTAAAAGTTTCTCCTGCAACCCGTTCCCTTTGTGCTAGATGAACGAACGTCTCTCCACATGCTCAATTTTGAGAGATAAGTGTGTGTGAAAGCCGTCCTTCAACTAGCTTGTTGGGAACACAAAGTTTCTTTTCAGTTTCCAACTCCACTCCATACATATATATGGGAAGGTACTAGCTCCAACTCGGTTTTACAGTGAAAACTGCAGGAACTTCAAACCGGCACTAGGAAACAGACTGAGAAAGCAGAGTAAAAGTTTCTCCTGCAACCCGTTCCCTTTGTGCTAGATGAACGAACGTCTCTCCACATGCTCAGTTTTGAGAGATAAGTGTGTGTGAAAGCCGTCCTTCAACTAGCTTGTTGGGAACACAAAGTTTCTTTTCAGTTTCCAACTCCACTCCATACATATATATGGGAAGGTACTAGCTCCAACTCGGTTTTACAGTGAAAACTGCAGGAACTTCAAACCGGCACTAGGAAACAGACTGAGAAACCATAGTAAAAATTTCTCCTGCAACCCGTTCCCTTTGTGCTAGATGAACGAACGTCTCTCCACATGCTCAGTTTTGAGAGATAAGTGTGTGTGAAAGACGTCCTTCAACTAGCTTGTTGGGAACACAAAGTTTCTTTTCAGTTTCCAACTCCACTCCATACATATATATGGGAAGGTACTAGCTCCAACTCGGTTTACATGTGAAAACTGCAGGAACTTCAAACCGGCACTAGGAAACAGACTGAGAAGACAGAGTAAAAGTTTCTCCTGCAACCCGTTCCATTGTGCTAGATGAACGAACGTCTCTCCACATGCTCATTTTGAGAGATAGTGTGTGTGAAAGCCGTCCTTCAACTAGATTGTTGGGAACACAAAGTTTCTTTTCAGTTTCCAACTCCACTCCATACATATATATGGGAAGGTACTAGCTCCAACTCGGTTTTACAGTGAAAACTGCAGGAACTTCAAACCGGCACTAGGAAACAGACTGAGAAAACAGAGTAAAAGTTTCTCCTGCAACCCGTTCCCTTTTTGCTAGATGAACGAACGTCTCTCCACATGCTCAGTTTTGAGAGATAAGTGTGTGTGAAAGCCGTCCTTCAACTAGCTTGTTGGGAACACAAAGTTTCTTTTCAGTTTCCAACTCCACTCCATACATATATATGGGAAGGTACAAGCTCCAACTCGGTTTTACATTGAAAACTGCAGGAACATCAAACCGGCACTAGGAAACAGACTGACAAACCACAGTAAAAGTTTTTCCTGCAAACCGTTCCCTTTGTGCTTGAGGAACGAACGTCTCTCCACATGCTAGTTTTGAGAGATAAGTGTGTGTGAAAGCCGTCCTTCAACTAGCTTGTTGGGAATACAAAGTTTCTTTTCAGTTTCCAACTCCACTCCATACATATATATGGGAAGGTACTAGCTCCAACTCGGTTTTACAGTGAAAACTGCAGGAACTATCAAACCGGCACTAGGAAACAGACTGAGAAACCAGAGTAAAAGTTTCTCCTGCAACCAGTTCCTTTGTGCTAGATGAACGAACGTCTCTCCACATGCTCAGTTTTGAGAGATAAGTGTGTGTGAAAGCCGTCCTTCAACTAGCTTGTTGGGAACACAAAGTTTCTTTTCAGTTTCCAACTCCACTCCATACATATATATGGGAAGGTACTAGCTCCAACTCGGTTTTACAGTGAAAACTGCAGGAACTTCAAACCGGCACTAGGAAACAGACTTAGAAACCATACAAAAACTTTCTCCTGCACCCGTTCCAATTGTGCTAGAGGAACGAACGTCTCTCCACATGCTCAGTTTTGAGAGATAAGTGTGTGTGAAAGAAGTCCTTCAACTAGCTTGTTGGGAACACAAAGTTTCTTTTCAGTTTCCAACTCCACTCCATACATATATATGGGAAGGTACTAGCTCCAACTCGGTTTTACAGTGAAAACTGCAGGAACTTCAAACCGGCACTAGGAAACAGACTGAGAAACCAGAGTAAAAGTTTCTCCTGCAACCCGTTCCCTTTGTGCTAGATGAACGAACGTCTCTCCACATGCTCAGTTTTGAGAGATAAGTGTGTGTGAAAGCCGTCCTTCAACTAGCTTGTTGGGAACACAAAGTTTCTTTTCAGTTTCCAACTCCACTCCATACATATATATGGGAAGGTACTAGCTCCAACTCGGTTTTACAGTGAAAACTGCAGGAACTTCAAACCGGCACTAGGAAACAGACTGAGAAAACAGAGTAAAAGTTTCTCCTGCAACCCGTTCCCTTTGTGCTAGATGAACGATCGTCTCTCCACATGCTCAGTTTTGAGAGATAAGTGTGTGTGAAAGCGGTCCTTCAACTAGCTTGTTGGGAACACAAAGTTTCTTTTCAGTTTCCAACTCCACTCCATACATATATATGGGAAGGTACTAGCTCCAACTCGGTTTTACAGTGAAAACTGCAGGAACTTCAAACCAGCACTAGGAAACAGACTGAGAAACCAGAGTAAAATTTTCTCCTGCAACCCGTTCCCTTTGCGCTAGATGAACGAACGTCTCTCCACATGCTCAGTTTTGAGACATAAGTGTGTGTGAAAGCCGTCCTTCAACCAGCTTGTTGGGAACACAAAGTTTCTTTTCAGTTTCCAACTCCACTCCATACATATATATGGGAAGGTACAAGCTCCAACACGGTTTTACATTGAAAACTGCATGAACATCAAAGCGGCACTAGGAAACAGACTGACAAACCAGAGTAAAAGTTTTTCCGGCAAACCGTTCCCTTTGTGCTTGAGGAACGAACGTCTCTCCACATGCTAGTTTTGAGAAATTTGTGCGTGTGAAAGCCATCCTTCAACTAGCTTGTTGGGAATACAAAGTTTCTTTTCATTTCCAACACCACTCCAAACATATATATGGGAAGTAACTAGCTCCAACACGGTTTTACAGTGAAAACTGCAGGAACATCAAACCGGCACTAGGAAACAGTCTGAGAAACCGGAGTAAAAGTTTCTCCTGCAACCAGTTCCCTTTGTGCTAGATGAACGAACGTCTCTCCACATGCTCAATTTTGAGAGATAAGTGTGTGTGAAAGCCGCCTTCAACTAGCTTGTTGGGAGCACAAAGTTTCTTTTCAGTTTCCAACCCCACTCCGTACATATATATGGGAAGGTACTAGCTCCAACTCGGTTTTACAGTGAAAACTGCAGGAAATACAAACCGGCACTAGGAAACAGACTGAGAAAGCATAGAAAAACTTTCTCCTGCAACCCGTACTCTTTGTGCTAGATGAACGAACGCCTCCCCACATGCTCAGTTTTGAGAGATAAGTGTGTGTGAAAGCCGTCCTTCAACTAGCTTGTTGGGAACACAAAGTTTCTTTTCAGTTTCCAACTCCACTCCATACATATATATGGGAAGGTACTAGCTCCAACTCGGTTTTACAGTGAAAACTGCAGGAACTTCAAACCGGCACTAGGAAACAGACTGAGAAACCATAGTAAAAAGTTTCTCCTGCAACCCGTTCCCTTTGTGCTAGATGAACGAACGTCTCCCCACATGCTCAGTTTTGAGAGATAAGTGTGTGTGAAAGAAGTCCTTCAACTAGCTTGTTGGGAACACAAAGTTTCTTTTCAGTTTCCAACTCCAATCCATACATATATATGGGAAGGTACTAGCTCCAACTCGGTTTTACAGTGAAAACTGCAGGAACTTCAAAGCGGCACTAGGAAACAGACTGAGAAACCAGAGTAAAAGTTTCTCCGGCAACCCGTTCCCTTTGTGCTAGATGAACGAACGTCTCTCCACATGCTCAGTTTTGAGAGATAAGTGTGGTGTGAAAGCCAGTCCTTCAACTAGCTTGTTGGGAACACAAAGTTTCTTTTCAGTTTCCAACTCCACTCCATACATATATATGGGAAGGTACTAGCTCCAACTCGGTTTTACAGTGAAAACTGCAGGAACTTCAAACCGGCACTAGGAAACAGACTGAGAAACCAGAGTAAAAGTTTCTCCTGCAACCCGTTCCCTTTGTGCTAGATGAACGAACGTCTCTCCACATGCTCAGTTTTGAGAGATAAGTGTGTGTGAAAGCCGTTCTTCAACTAGCTTGTTGGGAACACAAAGTTTCTTTTCAGTTTCCAACTCCACTCCATACATATATATGGGAAGGTACTAGCTCCAACTCCGTTTTACAGTGAAACTGCAGGAACTTCAAACCGGCACTAGGAAACAGACTGAGAAACCAGAGTAAAAGTTTCTCCTGCAACCCGTTCCAATTGTGCTAGATGAACGAACGTCTCTCCACATGCTCAGTTTTGAGAGATAAGTGTGTGTGAAAGAAGTCCTTCAACTAGCTTGTTGGGAACACAAAGTTTCTTTTCAGTTTCCAACTCCACTCCATACATATATATGGGAAGGTACTAGCTCCAACTCGGTTTTACAGTGAAAACTGCAGGAACTTCAAAACGGCACTAGGAAACAGACTGAGAAAACAGAGTAAAAATTTCTCCTGCAACAAGTTCCCTTTTTCGCTAGATGAACTGAACGTCTCTCCACATGCTCAGTTTTGAGATATAAGTGTGTGTGAAAGCCGTCCTTCAACTAGCTTGTTGGGAAGCACAAAGTTTCTTTTCAGTTTCCAACTCCACTCCATACATATATATGGGAAGGTACTAGCTCCAACTCGGTTTTACAGTGAAAACTGCAGGAACTTCAAACCGGCACTAGGAAACAGACTGAGAAACCATAGTAAAACTTTCTCCTGCAACCCGTTCCCTTTGTGCTAGATGAACGAACGCTCTCCCACATGCTCAGTTTTGAGAGATAAGTGTGTGTGAAAGCCGTCCTTCAACTAGCTTGTTGGGAACACAAAGTTTCTTTTCAGTTTCCAACTCCACTCCATACATATATATGGGAAGGTAGTAGCTCCAACTCGGTTTTACAGTGAAAACTGCAGGAACTTCAAACCGGCACTAGGAAACAGACTGAGAAACCATAGAAAACTTTCTCCTGCAACCCATTCCCTTTGTGCTAGATGAACGAACGTCTCCCGACATGCTCAGTTTTGTGAGATAAGTGTGTGTGAAAGAATTCCTTCAACTAGATTGTTGGGAACACAAAGTTTCTTTTCAGTTTCCAACTCCACTCCATACATATATATGGGAAGGTACTAGCTCCAACTCCGTTTTACAGTGAAAACTGCAGGAACTTCAAACCGGCACTAGGAAACAGACTGAGAAACCAGAGTAAAAGTTTCTCCTGCAAACCGTTCCCTTTTTGCTAGATGAACGAACGTCTCTGCACATGCTCAGTTTTGAGAGATAAGTGTGTGTGAATGCCGTCCTTCAACTAGCTTGTTGGGAACACAAAGTTTCTTTTCAGTTTCCAACTCCACTCCATACATATATATGGGAAGTTACTAGCTCCAACTCCGTTTTACAGTGAAAACTGCAGGAACTTCAAACCGGCACTAGGAAACAGACTGAGAAACCAGAGTAAAAGTTTCTCCTGCAACCCGTTCCAATTGGGCTAGATGAACGAACGTCTCTCCACATGCTCAGTTTTGAGAGATAAGTGTGTGTGAAAGCCGTCCTTCAACCAGCTTTTTGGGAACACAAAGTTTCTTTTCAGTTTCAAACACCAATCCATAAATATATATGGGAAGGTACAAGCTCCAACTCGGTTTTACATTGAAAACTGCATGAACATCAAAGCGGCACTAGGAAACAGACTGACAAACCACAGTAAAAGTTTTTCCTGCAAACCGTTCCCTTTGTGCTTGAGGAACGAACGTCTCTCCACATGCTGTTTTGAGAAATTTGTGCGTGTGAAAGCCATCCTTCAACTAGCTTGTTGGGAATACAAAGTTTCTTTTCATTTTCCAACACCACTCCAAACATATATATGGGAAGATACTAGCTCCTACACGGTTTTACAGTGAAAACTGCAGGAACATCAAACCGGCACTAGGAAACAGTCTGAGAAACCGGAGTAAAAGTTTCTCCTGCAACCAGTTCCCTTTGTGCTAGATGAACGAACGTCTCTCCACATGCTCAGTTTTGAGAGATAAGTGTGTGTTAAAGCCGTTCTTCAACTAGCTTGTTGGGAACACAAAGTTTCTTTTCAGTTTCCAACTCCACTCCATACATATATATGGGTAGGTAGTAGCTCCAACTCAGTTTTACAGTGAAAACTGCAGGAACTTCAAACCGGCACTAGGAAACAGACTGAGAAACCAGAGTAAAAGTTTCTCCTGCACCCCGTTCCAATTGTGCTAGATGAACGAACGTCTCCCCACATGCTCAGTTTTGAGAGATAAGTGTGTGTGAAAGAAGTCCTTCAAATAGCTTGTTGGGAACACAAAGTTTCTTTTCAGTTTCCAAATCCAATCCATACATATATATGGGAAGGTACTAGCTCCAACTCGGATTTACACTGAAAACTGCAGGTACATCTAAACGGCACTAGGAAACAGACTGAGAAAACAGATTAAATGTTTCTCCTAAAACCCGTTCCCTTTTTTGCTAGATGAACGAACGTCTCTCCACATGCTCAGTTTTGAGATATAAGTGTGTGTGAAAGCCGTCCTTCAACTAGCTTGTTGGGAGCACAAAGTTTCTTTTCAGTTTCCAACTCCACTCCATACTTATATATGGGAAGGTACTAGCTCCAACTCCGTTTTACAGTGAAAACTGCAGGAACTTCAAACCGGCACTAGGAAACAGACTGAGAAACCAGAGTAAAAGTTTCTCCTGCAACCCGTTCCAATTGTGCTCGATGAACGAACGTCTCTCCACATGCTCAGTTTTGAGAGATAAGTGTGTGTGAAAGAAGTCCTTCAACTAGCTTGTTGGGAACACAAAGTTTCTTTTCAGTTTCCAACTACACTCCATACATATATATGGGAAGGTACTAGCTCCAACTCCGTTTAACAGTGAAAACTGCAGGAACTTCAAACCGGCACTAGGAAACAGACTGAGAAACAAGAGTAATAGTTTCTCCTGCAACCCGTTCCCTTTGTGCTAGATGAACGAATGTCTCTCCACATGCTCAATTTTGAGAGATAAGTGTGTGTGAAAGAAGTCCTTCAACTAGCTTGTTGGGAACACAAAGTTTCTTTTCAGTTTCCAAATCCACTCCATACATATATATGGGAAGGTACTAGCTCCAACTCCGTTTTACAGTGAAAACTGCAGGAAATTTAAACCAGGCACTAGGAAACAGACTGAGAAACCAGAGTAAAAATTTCTCCTGCAAACCGTTCCCTTTGTGCTAGATGAACGAACGTCTCTCCTCATGCTCTATTTTGAGAGATAAGTGTGTGTGAAAGAATTCCTTCAACTAGCTTTTTGGGAACACAAAGTTTCTTTTCAGTTTCCAACTCCACTCCATACATATATATGGGAAGGTACTAGCTCCAACTCCGTTTTACAGTGAAAACTGCAGGAACTTCAAACCGGCACTAGGAAACAGACTGAGAAACCAGAGTAAAAGTTTCTCCTGCAACCCGTTCCAATTGGGCTAGATGAACGAACGTCTCTCCACATGCTCAGTTTTGAGAGATAAGTGTGTGTGAAAGAAGTCCTTCAACTTGCTTGTTGGGAACACAAAGTTTCTTTTCAGTTTCCAACTCCACTCCATAAATATATATGGGAAGATACTAGCTCCAACTCGGATTTACACAGAAAACTGCAGGAATTCAAAACGGCACTAGGAAACAGACTGAGAAAACAGAGTAAAAATTTCCCCTGCAAACCGTTCCCTTTGTGCTAGATGAACGAACGTCTCTCCTCATGCTCTATTTTGAGATATAAGTGTGTGTGAAAGAATTCCTTCAACTAGCTTTTTGGGAACACAAAGTTTCTTTTCAGTTTCCAACTCCACTCCATACATATATATGGGAAGGTACTAGCTCCAACTCCGTTTTACAGTGAAAACTGCAGGAACTTCAAACCGGCACTAGGAAACAGACTGACAAACCAGAGTAAAATTTTCTCCTGCAACCCGTTCCAATTGGGCTAGATGAACGAACGTCTCTCCACATGCTCAGTTTTGAGAGATAAGTGTGTGTGAAATAAGTCCTTCAACTTGCTTGTTGGGAACACAAAGTTTCTTTTCAGTTTCCAACTCCAATCCATACATATATATGGGAAGGTACTAGCTCCAACTCGGATTTACACAGAAAACTGCAGGAATTCAAAACGGCACTAGGAAACAGACTGAGAAAACAGAGTAAAAGTTTCTCCTGCAACCCGTTCCCTTTTTTGCTAGATGAACGAACGTCTCTCCACATGCTCAGTTTTGAGAGATAAGTGTGTGTGAAAGCCGTCCTTCAACTAGCTTGTTGGGAACACAAAGTTTCTTTTCAGTTTCCAACTCCACTCCATACATATATATGGGAATGTACTAGCTCCAACTCTGTTTTACAGTGAAAACTGCAGGAACTTCCAACCGGCACTAGGAAACAGACTGAGAAAACAGAGAAAAATTTCCCCTGCAACCCGTTCCCTTTGTGCTAGATGAACGAACGTCTCTCCACATTCTCAATTTTGAGAGATAAGTGTGTGTGAAAGAAGTCCTTCAACTAGCTTTTTGGGAACACAAAGTTTCTTTTCAGTTTCCAACTCCACTCCATACATATATATGGGAAGGTACTAGCTCCAACTCGGTTTTACAGTGAAAACTGCAGGAACTTCAAACCGGCACTAGGAAACAGACTGAGAAACCAGAGAAAAAGTTTCTCCTGCAAACCGTTCCCTTGGTGCTAGATGAACGAACGTCTCTTCACATGCTAAATTTTGAGAGATAAGTGTTGTGAAAGAAGCCCTTCAACTAGCTTGTTGGGAACACAAAGTTTCTTTTCAGTTTCCATCTCCACTCCATACATATATATGGGAAGGTAGTAGCTCCAACTCCGTTTTACAGTGAAAACTGCAGGAAATTCAAACCGGCACTAGGAAACAGACTGAGAAACCACAGTAAAAGTTTCTCCTGCAACCCGTTCCCTTTTTGCTAGATGAACGAACGTCTCTCCACATGCTCAGTTTTGAGAGATAAGTGTGTGTGAAAGCCGTCCTTCAACTAGCTTGTTGGGAACACAAAGTTTCTTTTCAGTTTCCAACTCCACTCCATACATATATATGGGAAGGTACTAGCTCTAACTCGGTTTTACAGTGAAAACTGCAGGAACTTCAAACCGGCACTAGGAAACAGACTGAGAAAATATAGGAAAACTTTCTCCTGCACCCCGTTTCAATTGTGCTAGATGAACGAACGTCTCCCCACATGCTCAGTTTTGAGAGATAAGTGTGTGTGAAAGCCGTCCTTCAACTAGCTTGTTGGGAACACAAAGTTTCTTTTCAGTTTCCAACTCCACTCCATACATATATATTGGAAGGTACTTGCTTCAACTCCGTTTTACAGTGAAAACTGCAGGATCTTCAAACCGGCACTAGGAAACAGACTGAGAAACCAGAGTAAAAGTTTCTCCTGCAAATCCGTTCCCTTTGTTCTAGATGAACGAACGTCTCTCCACATGCTCAGTTTTGAGAGATAAGTGTGTGTGAAAGCCGTCCTTCAACTAGCTTGTTGGGAACACAAAGTTTCTTTTCAGTTTCCAACTCCACTCCATACATATATATGGGAAGGTACTAGCTCCAACTAAGTTTTACAGTGAAAACTGCAGGAACTTCAAACCGGCACTAGGAAACAGACTGAGAAACCAGAGTAAAAGTTTCCCCTGCAACCCGTTCCCTTTGTTCTAGATGAACGAACGTCTCTCCACATGCTCAGTTTTGAGAGATAAGTGTGTGTGAAAGCCGTCCTTCAACTAGCTTGTTGGGAACACAAAGTTTCTTTTCAGTTTCCAACTCCACTCCATACATATATATTGGAAGGTACTTGCTCCAACTCCGTTTTACAGTGAAAACTGCAGGAACTTCAAACCGGCACTAGGAAACAGACTGAGAAATCAGAGTAAAAGTTTCTCCTGCAAACCGTTCTCTTTGTTCTAGATGAATGAACGTCTCTCCACATGCTCAATTTTGAGAGATAAGTGTGTGTGAAAGAAGCCCTTCAACTAGCTTGTTGGGAACACAAAGTTTCTTTTCAGTTTCCAACTCCACTCCATACATATATATGATAAGGTACTAGCTCCAACTCCGTTTTACAGTGAAAACTGCAGGAACCTCAAACCGGCACTAGGAAACAGACTGAGAAACCAGAGTAAAAGTTTCTCCTGCACCCCGTTCCATTGTGCTAGATGAACGAACGTCTATCCATATGCTCAGTTTTGAGAGATAAGTGTGTGTGAAAGAAGTCCTTCAACTAGCTTGTTGGGAACACAAAGTTTCTTTTCAATTTCCAACTCCACTCCATACATATATATGGGAAGGTACTAGCTCCAACTCTGTTTTACTGTGAAAACTGCAGGAACTTCAAACCGGCACTAGGAAACAGACTGAGAAACCAGAGTAAAAGTTTCTCCTGCAACCCGTTCCCTTTGTGCTAGATGAACGAACGTCTCTCCACATGCTCAATTTTGAGAGATAAGTGTGTGTGAAAGAATTCCTTCAACTAGCTTGTTGGGAACACAAAGTTTCTTTTCAGTTTCCAACTCCACTCCATACATATATATGGGAAGGTACTAGCTACAACTCCATTTTACAGTGAAAACTGCAGGAAATTCAAACCGGCACTAGGAAACAGACTGAGAAACCGGAGTAAAAGTTTCTCCTGCACCCCGTTCCAATTGTGCTAGATGAACGAACGTCTCTCCACATGCTCAGTTTTGAGAGATAAGTATGTGTGAAAGCCGTACTTCAACTAGCTTGTTGGGAACACAAAGTTTCTTTTCAGTTTCCAACTCCACTCCATACATATATATGGGAAGGTACTAGCTCCAACTCGGTTTTACAGTGAAAACTGCAGGAACTTCAAACCGGCACTAGGAAACAGACTGAGAAAGCAGAGTAAAAGTTTCTCCTGCAATCCTGTTCCCTTTGCTTAGATGAACGAAAGTCTCTCCACATGCTCAGTTTTGAGAGATAAGTGTGTGTGAAAGCCGTCCTTCAACTAGCTTGTTGGGAACACAAAGTTTCTTTTCAGTTTCCAACTCCACTCCATACATATATATGGGAAGGTAGTAGCTCCAAATCCGTTTTACAGTGAAAACTGCAGGAACTTCAAACCGGCACTAGGAAACACACTGAGAAACCACAGTAAAAGTTTCTCCTGCAACCCGTTCCCTTTTTTGCTAGATGAACGAACGTCTCACCACATGCTCAGTTTTGAGAGATAAGTGTGTGTGAAAGCCGTCCTTCAACTAGCTTGTTGGGAACACAAAGTTTCTTTTCAGTTTCCAACCCCACTCCATACATATATTTGGGAAGGTACTAGCTCCAACACGGATTTACAGTGAAAACTGCAGGAACTTCAAAACGGCACTAGGAAACAGACTGAGAATACAGAGTAAAAGTTTCTCCTGCAACCCGTTCCCTTTTTTGCTAGATGAACGAACGTCTCTCCACATGCTCAGTTTTGAGAGATAAGTGGGTGTGAAAGCCGTCCTTCAACTAGCTTGTTGGGAACACAAAGTTTCTTTTCAGTTTCCAACTCCACTCCATAGATATATATGGGAAGGTACTAGCTCCAACTCGGTTTTACAGTGAAAACTGCAGGAACTTCAAACCGGCTCTAGGAAACAGATTAAGATACCAGAGTAAAAGTTTCTCCTGCAACCCGTTCCCTTTGTGCTAGATGAACGAAAGTCTCTCCACATGCTCAGTTTTGAGAGATAAGTGTGTGTGAAAGAAGTCCTTCAACTAGCTTGTTGGGAACACAAAGTTTCTTTTCGGTTTCCAACTCCACTCCATACATATATATGGGAAGGTACAAGCTCCAACTCCTTTTTACAGTGAAAACTGCAGGAACTTCAAACCGGCACTAGGAAACACACTGAGAAACCAGAGTAAAAGTTTCTCCTGCAACCCCGTTCCAATTGTGCTAGATGAACGAACGTCTCCCCACATGCTCAGTTTTGAGAGATAAGTGTGTGTGAAAGAATTCCTTCAACAAGCTTGTTGGGAACACAAAGTTTCTTTTCAGTTTCCAACTCCACTCCATACATATATATGGGAAGGTACTAGCTCCAACTCCGTTTTACAATGAAAACTGCAGGAACTTCAAACCGGCACTAGGAAACAGACTGAGAAACCATAGTAAAAGTTTCTCCTGCAAACCGTTCCCTTTTTGCTAGATGAACGAACGTCTCTGCACATGCTCAGTTTTGAGAGATAAGTGTGTGTGAATGCCGTCCTTCAACTAGCTTGTTGGGAACACAAAGTTTCTTTTCAGTTTCCAATCTCCACTCCATACATATATATGGGAAGGTACTAGCTCCAACTCCGTTTTACAGTGAAAACTGCAGGAACTTCAAACCGGCACTAGGAAACAGACTGAGAAACCAGAGTAAAAGTTTCTCCTGCAACCCGTTCCAATTGGGCTAGATGAACGAACGTCTCTCCACATGCTCAGGTTTGAGAGATAAGTGTGTGTGAAAGCCGTCCTTCAACCAGCTTTTTGGGAACACAAAGTTTCTTTTCAGTTTCCAACACCAATCCATAAATATATATGGGAAGGTACAAGCTCCAACTCGGTTTTACATTGAAAACTGCATGAACATCAAAGCGGCACTAGGAAACAGACTGACAAACCACAGTAAAAGTTTTCCTGCAAACCGTTCCCTTTGTGCTTGAGGAACGAACGTCTCTCCACATGCTGTTTTGAGAAATTTGTGCGTGTGAAAGCCATCCTTCAAATAGCTTGTTGGGAATACAAAGTTTCTTTTCATTTTCCAACACCACTCCAAACATATATATGGGAAGTTACTAGCTCCTACACGGTTTTACAGTGAAAACTGCAGGAACATCAAACCGGCACTAGGAAACAGTCTGAGAAACCGGAGTAAAAGTTTCTCCTGCAACCAGTTCCCTTTGTGCGAGATGAACGAACGTCTCTCCACATGCTCAGTTTTGAGAGATAAGTGTGTGTTAAAGCCGTTCTTCAACTAGCTTGTTGGGAACACAAAGTTTCTTTTCAGTTTCCAACACCACTCCATACATATATATGGGTAGGTAGTAGCTCCAACTCAGTTTTACAGTGAAAACTGCAGGAACTTCAAACCGGCACTAGGAAACAGACTGAGAAACCAGAGTAAAAGTTTCTCCTGCACCCCGTTCCAATTGTGCTAGATGAACGAACGTCTCCCCACATGCTCAGTTTTGAGAGATAAGTGTGTGTGAAAGAAGTCCTTCAACTAGCTTGTTGGGAACGAAAAGTTTCTTTTCAGTTTCCAAATCCAATCCATACATATATATGGGAAGGTACTAGCTCCAACACGGATTTACAGTGAAAACTGCAGGAACTTCAAAACGGCACTAGGAAACAGACTGAGAAAACAGAGTAAAAGTTTCTCCTGCAACCCGTTCCCTTTTTTGCTAGATGAATGAACGTCTCTCCACCTGTTCAGTTTTGAGATATAAGTGTGTGTGAAAGCCGTCCTTCAACTAGCTTGTTGGGAGCACAAAGTTTCTTTTCAGTTTCCAACTCCACTCCATACTTATATATGGGAAGGTACTAGCTCCAACTCCGTTTTACAGTGAAAACTGCAGGAACTTCAAACCGGCACTAGGAAACAGACTGAGAAACCAGAGTAAAAGTTTCTCCTGCAACCCGTTCCAATTGTGCTCGATGAACGAACGTCTCTCCACATGCTCAGTTTTGAGAGATAAGTGTGTGTGAAAGAAGTCCTTCAACTATCTTGTTGGGAACACAATGTTTCTTTTCAGTTTCCAAATCCACTCCATACATATATATGGGAAGGTACTAGCTCCAACTCCGTTTTACAGTGAAAACTGCTGGAAATTTAAACCGGCACTAGGAAACAGACTGAGAAACCAGAGTAAAAATTTCTCCTGCAAACCGTTCCCTTTGTGCTAGATGAACGAACGTCTCTCCTCATGCTCTATTTTGAGAGATAAGTGTGTGTGAAAGAATTCTTTCAACTAGCTTGTTGGGAACACAAAGTTTCTTTTCAGTTTCCAAATCCACTACATACATATATATGGGAAGGTACTAGCTCCAACTCCGTTTTACAGTGAAAACTGCAGGAAATTTAAACCGGCACTAGGAAACAGACTGAGAAACCAGAGTAAAAATTTCTCCTGCAAACCGTTCCCTTTGTGCTAGATGAACGAACGTCTCTCCTCATGCTGTATTTTGAGAGATAAGTGTGTGTGAAAGCCGTCCTTCAACTAGCTTGTTGGGAACACAAAGTTTCTTTTCAGTTTCCAACTCCACTCCATACATATATATGGGAAGGTACTAGCTCCAACTCCGTTTTACAGTGAAAACTGCAGGAACTTCAAACCGGCACTAGGAAACAGACTGAGAAACCAGAGTAAAAGTTTCTCCTGCAACCCGTTCCAATTGGGCTAGATGAACGAACGTCTCTCCACATGCTCAGTTTTGAGAGATAAGTGTGTGTGAAAGCCGTCCTTCAACTAGCTTGTTGGGAACACAAAGTTTCTTTTCAGTTTCCAACTCCACTCCATACATATATATGGGAAGGTACTAGCTCCAACTCCGTTTTACAGTGAAAACTGCAGGAACTTCAAACCGGCACTAGGAAACAGACTGAGAAACCAGAGTAAAAGTTTCTCCTGCAAACCGTTCCAATTGGGCTAGATGAACGAACGTCTCTCCACATGCTCAGGTTTGAGAGATAAGTGTGTGTGAAAGCCGTCCTTCAACCAGCTTTTTGGGAACACAAAGTTTCTTTTCAGTTTCCAACACCAATCCATAAATATATATGGGAAGGTACAAGCTCCAACTCGGTTTTACATTGAAAACTGCATGAACATCAAAGCGGCACTAGGAAACAGACTGACAAACCACAGTAAAATTTTTCCTGCAAACCGTTCCCTTTGTGCTTGAGGAACGAACGTCTCTCCACATGCTGTTTTGAGAAATTTGTGCGTGTGAAAGCCATCCTTCAAATAGCTTGTTGGGAATACAAAGTTTCTTTTCATTTTCCAACACCACTCCAAACATATATATGGGAAGTTACTAGCTCCTACACGGTTTTACAGTGAAAACTGCAGGAACATCAAACCGGCACTAGGAAACAGTCTGAGAAACCGGAGTAAAAGTTTCTCCTGCAACCAGTTCCCTTTGTGCTAGATGAACGAACGTCTCTCCACATGCTCAGTTTTGAGAGATAAGTGTGTGTTAAAGCCGTCCTTCAACTAGCTTGTTGGGAACACAAAGTTTCTTTCAAGTTTCCAACTCCACTCCATACATATATATTGGAAGGTACTTGCTCCAACTCCGTTTTACAGTGAAAATGCAGGAACTTCAAACCGGCACTAGGAAACAGACTGAGAAATCAGAGTAAAAGTTTCTCCTGCAAACCGTTCTCCTTTGTTCTAGATGAGTGAAATTCTCTCCACATGCTCAATTTTGAGAGATAAGTGTGTGTGAAAGAAGCCCTTCAACTAGCTTGTTGGGAACACAAAGTTTCTTTTCAGTTTCCAACTCCACTCCATACATATATATGAAGGTACTAGCTCCAACTCCGTTTTACAGTGAAAACTGCAGGAACCTCAAACCGGCACTAGGAAACAGACTGAGAAACCAGAGTAAAAGTTTCTCCTGCACCCCGTTCCAATTGTGCTAGATGAACGAACGTCTATCCATATGCTCAGTTTTGAGAGATAAGTGTGTGTGAAAGAAGTCCTTCAACTAGCTTGTTGGGAACACAGAGTTTCTTTTCAATTTCCAACTCCACTCCATACATATATATGGGAAGGTACTAGCTCCAACTCGGTTTTACTGTGAAAACTGCAGGAACTTCAAACCGGCACTAGGAAACAGACTGAGAAACCAGAGTAAATGTTTCTCCTGCAACCCGTTCCCTTTGTGCTAGATGAACGAACGTCTCTCCACATGCTCAATTTTGAGAGATAATTGTGTGTGAAAGAATTCCTTCAACTAGCTTGTTGGGAACACAAAGTTTCTTTTCAGTTTCCAACTCCACTCCATACATATATAAGGGAAGGTACTAGCTACAACTCCATTTTACAGTGAAAACTGCAGGAAATTCAAACCGGCACTAGGAAACAGACTGAGAAACCGGAGTAAAAGTTTCTCCTGCACCCCGTTCCAATTGTGCTAGATGAACGAACGTCTCTCCACATGCTCAGTTTTGAGAGATAAGTATGTGTGAAAGCCGTACTTCAACTAGCTTGTTGGGAACACAAAGTTTCTTTTCAGTTTCCAACTCCACTCCATACATATATATGGGAAGGTACTAGCTCCAACTCGGTTTTACAGTGAAAACTGCAGGAACTTCCAACCGGCACTAGGAAACAGACTGAGAAACCAGAGTAAAAGTTTCTCCTGCATCCTGTTCCCTTTGCTTTAGATGAACGAAAGTCTCTCCACATGCTCAGTTTTGAGAGATAAGTGTGTGTGAAAGCCGTCCTTCAACTAGCTTGTTAGGAACACAAGTTTCTTTTCAGTTTCCAACTCCACTCCATACATATATATGGGAAGGTACTAGCTCCAACTCGGTTTTACAGTGAAAACTGCAGGAACTTCAAACCGGCACTAGGAAACAGACTGAGAAACCATAGAAAAACTTTCTCCTGCACCCCGTTTCAATTGTGCTAGATGAACGAACGTCTCCCCACATGCTCAGTTTTGAGAGATAAGTGTGTGTGAAAGCCGTCCTTCAACTAGCTTGTTCGGAACACAAAGTTTCTTTTCAGTTTCCAACTCCAATCCATACATATATATGGGAAGGTACTAGCTCCAACTCGGTTTTACAGTGAAAACTGCAGGAACTTCAAAACGGCACTAGGAAACAGACTGAGAAACCAGAGTAAAAGTTTCTCCTGCAAACCGTTCCCTTTGTTCTAGATGAACGAACGTCTCTCCACATGCTCAATTTTGAGAGATAAGTGTGTGTGAAAGAAGCCCTTCAACTAGCTTGTTGGGAACACAAAGTTTCTTTTCAGTTTCCAACTCCACTCCATACATATATATGGGAAGGTAGTAGCTCCAACTCCGTTTTACAGTGAAAACTGCAGGAACTTCAAACCGGCACTAGGAAACACACTGAGAAACCACAGTAAAAGTTTCTCCTGCAACCCGTTCCCTTTTTTGCTAGATGAACGAACGTCTCACCACATGCTCAGTTTTGAGAGATAAGTGTGTGTGAAAGCCGTCCTTCAACTAGCTTGTTGGGAACACAAAGTTTCTTTTCAGTTTCCAACCCCACTCCATACATATATTGGGAAGGTACTAGCTCCAACACGGATTTACAGTGAAAACTGCAGGAACTTCAAAACGGCACTAGGAAACAGACTGAGAATACAGAGTAAAAGTTTCTCCTGCAACCCGTTCCCTTTTTGCTAGATGAACGAACGTCTCTCCACATGCTCAGTTTTGAGAGATAAGTGGGTGTGAAAGCCGTCCTTCAACTAGCTTGTTGGGAACACAAAGTTTCTTTTCAGTTTCCAACTCCACTCCATAGATATATATGGGAAGGTACTAGCTCCAACTCGGTTTTACAGTGAAAACTGCAGGAACTTCAAACCGGCTCTAGGAAACAGACTAAGATACCAGAGTAAAAGTTTCTCCTGCAACCCGTTCCCTTTGTGCTAGATGAACGAACGTCTCTCCACATGCTCAGTTTTGAGAGATAAGTGTGTGTGAAAGAAGTCCTTCAACTAGCTTGTTGGGAACACAAAGTTTCTTTTCAGTTTCCAACTCCACTCCATACATATATATGGGAAGGTACAAGCTCCAACTCCTTTTTACAGTGAAAACTGCAGGAACTTCAAACCGGCACTAGGAAACACACTGAGAAACCAGAGTAAAAGTTTCTCCTGCACCCCGTTCCAATTGTGCTAGATGAACGAACGTCTCCCACATGCTCAGTTTTGAGAGATAAGTGTGTGTGAAAGCCGTCCTTCAACTAGCTTGTTGGGAACACAAAGTTTCTTTTCAGTTTCCAACTCCACTCCATACATATATATGGGAAGGTACTAGCTCCAACTCCGTTTTACAGTGAAAACTGCAGGAACTTCAAACCGGCACTAGGAAACAGACTGAGAAACCATAGTAAAAGTTTCTCCTGCAAACCGTTCCCTTTTTGCTAGATGAACGAACGTCTCTGCACATGCTCAGTTTTGAGAGATAAGTGTGTGTGAATGCCGTCCTTCAACTAGCTTGTTGGGAACACAAAGTTTCTTTTCAGTTTCCATCTCCACTCCATACATATATATGGGAAGGTACTAGCTCCAACTCCGTTTTACAGTGAAAACTGCAGGAACATCAAACCGGCACTAGGAAACAGTCTGAGAAAACCGGAGTAAAAGTTTCTCCTGCAACAGTTCCCTTTGTGCTAGATGAACGAACGTCTGTCCACATGCTCAGTTTTGAGAGATAAGTGTGTGTGAAAGCCGTCCTTCAACTAGCTTGTTGGGAACACAAAGTTTCTTTTCAGTTTCCAACTCCACTCCATACATATATATGGGTAGGTAGTAGCTCCAACTGAGTTTTACAGTGAAAACTGCAGGAACTTCAAACCGGCACTAGGAAACAGACTGAGAAACCAGAGTAAAAGTTTCTCCTGCACCCCGTTCCAATTTGTGCTAGATGAACGAACGTCTATACATATGCTCAGTTTTGAGAGATAAGTGTGTGTGAAAGAAGTCCTTCAACTAGCTTGTTGGGAACACAAAGTTTCTTTTCAGTTTCCAACTCCACTCCATACATATATATGTGAAGGTACTAGCTACAACTCCTTTTTACAGTGAAAACTGCAGGAACTTCAAACCGGCACTAGGAAACAGACTGAGAAACCAGAGTAAAAGTTTCTCCTGCAACCCCGTTCCAATTGTGCTAGATGAACGAACGTCTCTCCACATGCTCAGTTTTGAGAATAAGTATGTGTGAAAGCCGTCCTTCAACTAGCTTGTTGGGAACACAAAGTTTCTTTTCAGTTTCAAACTCCACTCCATACATATATATGGGAAGGTACTAGCTCCAACTCGGTTTTACAGTGAAAACTGCAGGAACTTCAAACCGGCACTAGGAAACAGACTGAGAAACCAGAGTAAAAGTTTCTCCTGCAACACGTTCCCTTTGTTCTAGATGAACGAACGTCTCTCCACATGCTCAGTTCTGAGAGATAAGTGTGTGTGAAAGCCGTCCTTCACCTAGCTTGTTGGGAACACAAAGTTTCTTTTCAGTTTCCAAATCCACTCCATACATATATATGGGAAGGTACTAGCTCCAACTCATTTTACAGTGAAAACTGCAGGAACTTCAAACCGGCACTAGGAAACAGACTGAGAAACCTGAGTAAAAGTTTCTCCTGCAACCCGTTCCAATTGTGCTAGATGAACGAACGTCTATCCACATGCTCAGTTTTGAGAGATAAGTGTGTGTGAAACAAGTCCTTCAACTAGCTTGTTGGGAACACAAAGTTTCTTTTCAAGTTTCCAACTCCACTCCATACATATATATGGGAAGGTACTAGCTCCAACTCGGTTTACAGTGAAAACTGCAGGAACTTCAAACCGGCACTAGGAAACAGACTGAGAAACAGAGTAAAAGTTTCTCCTTCAACCCGTTCCCTTTGTGCTAGATGAACGAACGTCTCTCCACATGCTCAATTTTGAGAGATAAGTGTGTGTGAAAGAAGTCCTTCAACTAGCTTGTTGGGAACACAAAGTTTCTTTTCAGTTTCCAACTCCACTCCATAACATTATATGGGAAGGTACTAGCTCCAACTCGGTTTCACAGTGAAAACTGCAGGAACTTCAAACCGGCACTAGGAAACAGACTGAGAAGACAGAGTAAAAGTTTCTCCTGCAACCCGTTCCCTTTGTGCTAGATGAACGAACGTCTCTCCACATGCTCAATTTTGAGAGATAAGTGTGTGTGAAAGCCGTCCTTCAACTAGCTTGTTGGGAACACAAAGTTTCTTTTCAGTTTCCAACTCCACTCCATACATATATATGGGAAGGTACTAGCTCCAACTCGGTTTTACAGTGAAAACTGCAGGAACTTCAAACCGGCACTAGGAAACAGACTGAGAAACCACAGTAAAGTTTCTCCTGCAACCCGTTCCCTTTGTGCTAGATGAACGAACGTCTCTCCACATGCTCAGTTTTGAGAGATAAGTGTGTGTGAAAGCCGTCCTTCAACTAGCTTGTTGGGAACACAAAGTTTCTTTTCAGTTTCCAACTCCACTCCATACATATATATGGGAAGGTACTAGATCCAACACGGTTTTACAGTGAAAACTGCAGGAACTTCAAACCGGCACTAGGAAACAGACTGAGAAAGCAGAGTAAAAGTTTCTCCTGCAACCCGATCCCTTTGTGCTAGATGAACGAACGTCTCTCCACATGCTCAGTTTTGAGAGATAAGTGTGGTGTGAAAGACGTCCTTCAACTAGCTTGTTGGGAACACAAAGTTTGTTTTCAAGTTTCCCAACTCCATCCATACAATATATTGGAAGGTACTTGCTCCAACTCCGGTTTTTACAGTTGAAAACTGCAGGTACTTCAAACCGGCACTAGGAAACAGAATGAGAAACCAGGAGTAAAGTTTCTCCTGCAACCCTGTTCCCTTTGTGCTTGAGGAACGAACGTCTCTCCACATGCTGTTTTGAGAGATTGTGCGTGTGAAAGCCATCCTTCAACTAGCTTGTGGGAATACAAAGTTTTTTCATTTTCCAACACCACTCCAAACATATATATGGGAAGGTAGTAGCTCCAACTCGGTTTTACAGTGAAAACTGCAGGAACTTCAAACCGGCACTAGGAAACAGACTGAGAAACCACAGTAAAAGTTTCTCCTGCACCCCGTTCCAATTGTGCTAGATGAACGAACGTCTCCCCACATGCTCAGTTTGAGAGATAGGTGTGTGTGAAAGAAGTCCTTCAACTAGCTTGTTGGGAACACAAAGTTTCTTTCAGTTTCCAACTCTCTCCATACATATATATGGGAAGGTACAACCTCCAACTCCGTTTTACAGTGAAAACTGCAGGAACTTCAAACCGGCACTAGGAAAACAGACTGAGAAACCACAGTAAAAGTTTCTCCTGCACCCCGTTCCAATTGTGCTAGATGAACGAACGTCTCCCCACATGCTCAATTTTGAGAGATAAGTGGTGTGTGAAAGAAGTCCTTCAACTAGCTTGTTGGGAACACAAAGTTTCTTTTCAGTTTCCAACTCCACTCCATACATATATATGGGAAGGTACTAGCTCCAACTCGGTTTTACAGTGAAAACTGCTGGAAATTCAAACCGGCACTAGGAAACAGAGTGAGAGACAGAGTAAAAGTTTCTCCTGCAACCGTTCACTTTGTGCTAGATGAACGAACGTCTCTCCACATGCTGTTTTGAGAGATTTGTGCGTGTGAAAGCCATCCTTCAACTAGCT